>NW_007247763.1:695871-728539 GCF_000164805.1 Carlito syrichta | reverse complement strand
CAATCCACTCACCTCAGCCTCCCAAAGGTGCGGGATTACAGGCTGAGCCACCAAGCCCGATTAAGAGTATTGTTTTATAAATGAAATACATTTTGGTATTTCATAAATACATTTGTGAATAGAAACAAGATAATGTGAAATTAGAATAGAATTATTTTTGAAAATGTGAATGACCTCATTAAAATACTTGGAGTCAGTAGAGACAGAAATAAAATAAAAATTGATCAACTATTTGTTTAATATATTCCATTCCATTTTTAAAAATTAAGATGCATACCTTTTAAAAGAGACATACCTGGATTGGCTTATGTTACACAATATTGTGTTAGAAATTAAGTCATAGTGAATCAGACCTTTTGTTCATGATTCCTATTTTAACCCAACATTAATTGAGCACCTACTTTTAGGAAGTCTTCATGTTTGTACCAAAAATGTTTAGTCCAAAAAGACCCAGCTTCTCCTATCCAAATTGTAGATTCTAGGAGAAGCTATCATCCTGGGGAGGGTGAAATACCCTGAATTTATTTAAGAAATAAAAAGTGGAAAAGACAGGTGATGGAGGGAATACATAACCTAGTTTTCACTGCTCAGCAGCAATCTGATCCAAATATAAAACAGGCACAGTCACAGATGCTTTACATCAATTACGTATTTTCCACCAATCCTACAAGATGGGGCTCATCAAACCCACTTCACAGTAGAGATCCTGAGGCTCACTGAGTCTGGTAATGTGCCAAAGTTCCCAGGGCTAGTAGTATCAGGGTTGGCACTAGCCCCATGGTCTAAATGACTGTAGAGCTTATACTGTTCCGGTCTTCCCAACTTGAGACAGATTCTGTATCTCAACTCAATTTTCATCTCAGTGTTCCAAAATATGTTCCAGGTGATACAAGGAATGACTTGTACCCATCTTACTGGGTGGGAATACATAGCCAGAACAATAGGAATTCCAAAATAATTGACAGGAATAAATAAGAAATGAATGAGACCATATTCAGTGATAGTATGATTATCCACAGTTGCAGTGTTAGATACTGTGAACAGATCATGGTCTCCCCAAATCAACCTGAACAATCTCTTCCCTGCAGAATTTCAATTAATCGATCAGAAGTTACATAAGAACTTAAGTCTGCCTGATAAAGAGTAGAAACAGATGAGTGTTGCTTCTCTAGCAGCCTCCCTCCTAGCCTCAGCCCCTGCTTCATGCTACAGCTGCCCCATTTCACACCAATTCAAGGACAGGGACCAAAGGTTTGCAGAAGGGAAACTGATCTAGAGTTTGCAGGGATTGTCATCTCCCAGAGAACATTTAATCCAAGAGACACACAGCCAAGATGAGGGATGAGGAGACCAACACATCATGTGGGAGGATGAGGGATACCAATACTAGAATATCAGGTGGGTGGTCACAATGTGAACCATCCTTGTATCTTCTCAGATACAGACAGTCCAAAACAGAGCTGTCTGTCTGAAAATCCTTTCACATCTCATTCAGGCTTCTAAGGTACATAAGAGCCTTAACAGCAGCATCTTCACGTATTAGAGAAAGTCATCCCAGCTTTGCATAGAGATGAAGGGAATAAGCCTAAGTGAGGATGATGTAAAGGTACAGCCAAAACAATGGGTGGCCATAAAGTCACATCCCAGTCGTTAGCCTTGTGAAGTCCAGAACTGTTTTGGATGACACCAACATCTACTTCAGGGCCCAGAAAGGTAAGGACTTGATCACAAGGCGATGGCCTCACGTCAGCAGAGGGCAGAGTCTCATGAAAAGTCTAGAGTCAATTGATGACCTTGCATGAGGAGGTGGGAACCTCAAAACCACAAATGATAGGGCCGCCCCTAGTGTTTCCTCTGCTGTTAGGCCCGGGAAGCCCAAGAAAGAGGTGTCAGGCCCAAGTGCCCCGACTTCTTCCTGGGGAATCTCAGGTAGATGACAGGTTTGGCTGACAGGCTGGTTGCTCAGTTTAGCAGAGAGTGGAGTCCCTGAACAAGGCAGGTGTCAAGTTAATAATCCTATAGGAGGAATGAGGCAACCAACTCCCTCAGAGGTGAACAGAAACAGAGGTGTCCTAAAAAGTCTAGTCTCTGCAGTCAGTTTTGGGAGGCCACAGGCAGAGTTTATAGGCAGGGGTTACTCCAAATTTGCTGAGGGGGATTGGTGGTCTCAGAGACATTAAACCATAAAACCAATGGAGGAAGTCCCATTCAGCAGAGGGAAGAGATTGTCTCCCTAGCAAGAGTAAGCATGATGACATTAAGTGACAATGTGCAGACCTCTCCCAGAAGGAAGAGGTCACATAGAACCCTGCCCCTGTTGTCAACCTGGACGTGGGGACATGATGAGTCACCCTCACTTCTCCCCAGGTAATCTTACAGAGATGAGGAAACTTAACAAAGGCGGCAGCCTCAGGCCAGCAGAGGGAAGATTTCCAATTTGTGCCAGAAGGCAAGGTGGGGACTCTGAAGACCCACCCCATAGCTATGTGGACAACACAGATTCCTTCCACTGTTGTTAGGTAAGGAGACCATAAACAGTTGTGATGATATGAGGCAAATTTCACTTTTTTCTAGGGTATGTCAGGGAATCGGGGCCTTACATTTCCACCAATAGTGTTTAAGGGTTCTATTTTTTTCTACCAATACTATGTCTTATAGTTTTTTTGTTTGAATGTTTTGTTGTTTAATAACCTTTATAACAGGAGTCAGGTGATATCTCATGGTGATTTTGATTTGCATTTTCCTGAGGTTAGTGAAGTTGAGCATCTCTTTGTATATCTGTTTGCCATATTTATGTCTTCCCTGGAGAAATGTCATATAAATAGTCAATTTCATGAAATAAAGATTATCTTGGAAATGTAAATGAATTATGTATTAAAATTTCTGAGATAAAAGAAAAAAGTAAAAGATTGTCCACTGTTTCTTTGCCTTATTCCTTTGGTTCTATCTTCTTGTAAAATTAAAGGTTATATACCTAGATTTGTTTAGATTATTCAAGAATTTAGGAGTAATTAAATTCTAAATTATTATACTTCATACACACTCGTTTATTTTTCCATCACTAACTGTGCATCTGCTTTTTGGAAGGCTTCATGTGAGTACTGAAGATGATTTTCTAAAAATCCACTTTTTTGTTCATTTAATTTTAGAGTATAGGAGCAGTTATTATATTAAAAGATTGTGATATACACACTTAGATGTAAAGAACAAGTCAACAGAGGGATGGAAAGAGAAGAGGTTTGACAACCACGTGTAAATGTACTTAGACAAGGCAGTTTGAAGTCTTAAGAAATTGAAAGTGCTTTGGTGGGAGATAATTTTAAGTGAGACTGCAAGGTGGACTGATGTCGCTGTGGAAATGGTGAGCATGGGCCAAGCCCTCATATGGTTGCCTCTAGGAGCTGAGAGACAAAGCCTGGAATGGTGAGCATTTCTTAAGAGTTACTTTGAAATCATGGAGAAACCAGAGAGACTTTCCACCTGGGGCATATCTAAAAGGTGTCCTGTGTTCTAGTCTTAGTGCAGGTGAACACAGTGCACAAACAAGGTGCACATCATCTCCACCCAATCTCTGAAAAATAAGGGGAATAGTCTCAAGGGATGTGGGACACCCAGAATTCTCTGTGCTGGCTCTCTTTGTCCTGAGACACCTAGAGCCTGCTCTATCAAATGAGCATTCAATAGCTTACCTTGTGAGTAATTTGACAAACTCTAAATGGGTGTAGATTTTGGATGATAGTTAGGTGAATAAGTATAGTGGTGTTTAATATGGAGGAGTGTCTGGGAGTTTAAAAAATATTAAAAATTGACAATAACTCTACAAGCTGAAAAGGTCTAAAAGACTGGAGCCCACACTGCTTGTTCCATTTCACTCTGCCTGAAAAAGATCTGTGTTCCTTAATTCACTTTTATTTTCAAGACTCCCAAATGTATCTCTGGGGATTAAAGGGTGAGAAATTGTGCCCAAAATTGGATTGGAATACATAGACAAAGCAATTTAAAAATGCCGCAATGAATAAAAGTTGCAAATAAAAAGGAGAAAGAGATGGTATTCAGTGACATTATGATCATCTACATATGCAATGTCAGACAATTTCAAAATCATGTATCACACAATCATCCTGACCAGCTCCTTCCTGTTAGGAAGTCATGTAAAACAGAAGTCACCTAAGAAGCTAATACTGGCTATTGAAAAGAAGTCTAAAGCAGCATCATTTTCCTCTGATAACTCACCACCTACCCTGGGTTCCCTGCTCTGTGATACAGTTTCCCCCTCTCTCCTTAAGCCTGGGACACAGACTTACAATGTTTGGGATAGGAACACTGATCCAGAGTTTGCAGGGATGTGGTATTTTCCAGGAAGCAGCTCATCCAAGGGACAGGAGCAAATGTCAGACAACTATAAATAAATGTTGTCAAGACAACCACCCCAAAAGATAGGAGGTCATTCAGAGATGTGCCCAAGTCTGCTCTCAGCCCTAGAAGGACCAGGCAGGGCAGTCACACTGAGCATTCTCTCTTTTGCCCCCATAGTTCTAAGCGAAGTGAGAGCCTTGACCTAAGGAAGGTGACCTCAGGGAAGTAAAGAGAGGATCCCAGGCTCTAATAGTTGCCAAGATGAGGAACTTGAATCAGGAATGGAAACCTGACTATGCTATCAGTTCTTGCAGGACCCAAACTCCTCTGGTTTAATGTCACTCACTAGTGCTTCTATTCAGGACATCTCAGGAAAGAGAGGACCTGTATCTGAGCAGAATTTACAGCAGGGGGCTGGGAGTCCCAGGACTGGTTGAGAGCATGGTGAGGTTTGTGGGTATGGTGACTAAAACAGGGATCACTAAACCCACAAATGAGGTGACTTGGAGGAACTCAGTCCCTGTTCTTAACTCCAAGAATTCCTGGGTAGAGCTGTAAGACTAAACTGCTTCTCATTTCAGTCTAAAGGTTCTCAAGAAGGGGAAGGCCTTGTCTAATAGGGCAACCTCAGTTGTTCAGAGGAGTTTCAAACCTAACAGGAGTCAAGGTGAAGATCACCTTTGTTAAGCAGAGGACTTCTCCCCCAAAGAGGGGGCCACCAAAAGCCCTAGCCCTGATTCTGTACATGGTCATCATTTGCAGCAGGCCTAGACTTCTTTAGGGACTCAGGGAGGTGAGGGCTTTGTTTGAAGCTTGGCCAACTCCAGTCAGTAGTCTTACAAGCTCTGTCAACATCAAGGTAAGAACCACGAGTAAGGACCTAAGAACCCCTGCATGCATAAGAATGTGGTCTCAGGGAATCTCACCCCTGCTGTCAGTCCTGGGAGACCCTGGGCAGCAGGACAGGATGTGAGTCATCATCACTTCCGCGTTGAACGCACTAACGTTCGAAGAGGCGCAGTGTCCGGTAACCGGAGGGTGAATTTTCAGAACTACCTTGAGTAAAGGTGAGATGCCTGTTTGATGACTGATGGGTCGACCGCTACTTGTAACATAGAAAGACCAGTAAGTCCTGCTGCTCCGGTGGGGCCCGGGAGGTCTCGGCAGAGCTGTCCGGCAAAGATCTGCGTGGGGTGGGTGTAGGAGGGCTGAGATGTGGACCTCAGTCTTAGGGCGTTGCCCCGATCCTGCAGATGGAGGAGAATTGAGTGCAGGTCCTGGGTGCTAATGAGGGAACCTTTCCCCCATAGGGCTGGCATCAGGAAGCGGCAGCATCTCTGCACTCAGTTCTAGGAGGCTCTGGGCAGACGTCCAAGTCTGGGTTTTCAGGAAGATGTTTTATTTGGAGGCAGGTGTACTTGGTCAGCGGGGGAGGAGTTTCATCATGTTAGATACCAAAGTGAAAACTCTGAGTGTTGGCCTAGGGACCGAGGACTCCGAAACAGTGACGTCCACAGCATACTGCCCCGCTGTCAGCCATCTGAGACCCCGGGCAGCCGCAGCCAGTTGTCGCTTATCTTCGCCTCCATTTTCAAGGCAGGGAGCTTGGTGTGAAGGGCACAAATCCCAATAGGTCGAAGGTGCATTCCCAGAACTAGTCTGGAGTCAAGTTGAGGTCCCTGAATGTAAAGGGAACACCAACATCCATAACAGAGAGGGACAGAGTCCTGGCTCTATGATGGGCCCTAGGAGGTTCTAAGCCACAGCTATAAGACTGAGGAGATGTGTCATTTACACCTGGAGGGTCTCAGGCAGAGAAGAGCCTTTGTCAATAGAGGACAATCCCATTGTCAAGGAGGAGTCTTGGCCTTAAAAGGAGTAAAAGCGGGACCCTTGGTGCTAATGAGTTAGTTTCCTCAGAATAGTGTGCCACTCAGAGAAGCACCCTACCCATTATCTCAGAAGCCCTGGGAGCCCTTGGGTGAGGTAACTAGATGTGTAGCACCCTGACTGCCTCTCTAACGACTCAGGGGAATTAGGCTTTGGCCTGAGGCTTGTGGAGTCAGGTCAGTAGAGGGAGGACGCCTAAATCCTGCCTGGAGTCATGGTCAAAGTCTTGTGTTAGGACTGTGGAAGCCACAGACTCCAGAACCTTGGGTCTGAGAGTTTCACTCTTGCTGTCAGCAGACACAGGTCCCAATCAGCCTTGGCAGTATGTGACTTACTCTGTCACCTTAGGTCTCAGGAATATGAAAACCTTTGTGTAAGAGGCATAGCCTCTGGACAGAATAAGTTGGAGTCCCAGAAATGGTGCTCAGTCAAGGTGAAGACCCTGAGTGAGGAAATAAAGCCTACTCACTATGGGAAAGAGCTGCACCTGATGTCCCTGGGAGTCTCAGGTCAGAGCTTCTGCCTGCAAGGTCTTAGGGAAATGAGAGCTTTGGTTTAAGGGCTTTGGAGAATATGGGCAATATGGCCAGATACAGCCATCCTCACCTCCTCCACTGGGTCTCAGGGAGGTGTAGCCTTACTATGAGGAGATGTCCTCAGGTGTAGAAAAAGCAGATCCCCAGGCACTTGTAGGAGTCAAAGTATGGACCATCAATGATCCCAGGGCAGAGAAGGTCCCACAGATTTGTCAGCCCTGCCCCTCCCCCAAGAGAGTAGTGAGCTGAAGCACCCCTCATTTCTTTTTTCTGAGTCCCAGGGAGCTGTGAGGTATCAGCTGCAGAGCAGAATGGGGAGAAGTTTCCAGGACTTGCCAAGAGTAGATATGAAGATTCCTTATGTCAACTGGGAGCACATTAGAACACAGAGGGAGTCTACACTGCTAACCTCTGCTGTCACCCAGTCAGCCCCAGGCAAGTTTAGGAAACTGCAGCTTAAGACCTGCTATTACTTCCATCACTGGGTTCCCAGGAAGCAGGCTAAGAACAAGAGCGCAGGGTGTTCTGAGAGCAAGAGCTCTCAAGGACACCTGCAGAGGCAGCTTCCTGCAAACCAAGGTGGGATCTGCCTGCTGAGGGTGCTCACAGGATCTTATTCTCCCTCCTCCAGGCACATTACCTGCCTTTCTGTCCACACTCCCACCTGCTGTCCGTGGCTAACCATCATGCCTCGGGGTCAGAAGAGTAAGCTCCGTGCCCGTGAGAAACGCCACAAGGCCCGAAGTGAGACCCAAGTTCTCCAGGTTGCTCAGGCCACTGCAGCAGAGAAAGAAGATTGCCCCTTCTTTCCCTCTACTGGTTTGGGGGACACTCCCCACTGCTCCTTTGCTGCTGGCATTCTCCAGGAGCCTCAGAGAGTCCCACCCATGACCACTGCTGCTGCAGATCTTTCATGCACAGGATCTGGTGAAGGTGCCAAGAGTCAAGGTGACAGAAATGAAAGTTCCTCCCAGGCCTCAACATCCACTGAGGGTTCTCGCAAAGATCCTCTGAGTAGGAAGGCAGGAATATTGATGCAGTTCCTGCTAGATAAGTATAAAATGAAAGAGCCCATTACAAAGTCAGAGATGCTGAAGGTTGTCAATAAAAAGTACAGGGAGCACTTCCCTGAGATCCTTAAAAGAGCCTCTGAGCGCTTGGAGCTGGTCTTTGGCCTTGATTTGAAGGAAGAGAACCCCAGCAGTCATTCCTACATCCTTGTCAGCATGCTAGACCTCACCGAGGATGGAAATCTGAGTGGCTTGAGTGGTGAGTGGGAATTTCCCAAGAATGGGCTTCTGATGCCTCTCCTGGGTGTGATCTTCTTAAAAGGCAACAGAGCCACTGAGGAAGATATCTGGGAATTCCTGAATACCGTGGGCGTCTATGATGGAAAGAAGCACTTAATCTATGGGGAGCCCCGAAAGTTTATCACTGAAGATCTGGTGCAGGAAAAATACCTGGAGTACCAGCAGGTGCCCAACAGTGATCCTCCACGCTATCAGTTCCTGTGGGGTCCAAGAGCCTTCGCCGAAACCAGCAAAATGAAAGTCCTAGAATTTGTGGCCAAAGTCAATGATACCATCCCCAGTGCCTTCCCATACCATTACGAAGAGGCTTTAAGGGATGAGGAAGAGAGATCCAGAGTCAGAGTTGCAACCAGGTCTGGCATCACTGCCATGGCCTGTGGGCATCCTAGGGCCACATCCAGCAGCTCTTCCCACCACTTGTGAGGTATAAGGCAGATTGCTCACTTTGTTTTTGAGGCAAGATGCCAACCTTTTAAGTAGTAATAGGCTGAGATAGACCAGAAAGATCATAATATATATCTTCTTTGTTTTCCTGTTATACATTAATATCTTTCAAATGTTAGTCTTTATTAGAATATTTATTTAGGTTCAGAGTAGATATTTATGAGTTAGATAAATCACACATTTATTGCTTTTGTCAGGTTTAAAAGTAAGAGTTTTGGTATTCTGTAATACATGTGTAAAATCCTTGGCTCTTTTGGGGGTTCAAAAACAATAAAACATGGCTTTGGAATGTTTGAGAAAACCTCAGAAAACAAAATTGGGGTCTTAAAATAGAGGATAATAAAGCAAAACATGTCAGGTTTTGGTTTGCTTCATTCACTTTTGTTTTTCTTTTTTGTAAAATTCAAGAGTAACTACTTGGTTGTCTTCATTGTATTCAAGAATGCAATAAAATTAAATAGTAATAAAATCACATGCTTTGCTTAATGGCTTATTTATTCTTATCATTAATTGAGCATATACTCTTTGGAAAGCTTTGTGCTAAGTTAAAGAAGGCCCTTCCCCTGACCTTAGATTTTTAATCTAAGAACAGTTATTATGTAAGGAAACAGTTATTATATAAGGAAGATGGTGTGATACACTGTAACACCTACAAAACAAGCTAAAGAAAACAATGGTAGAAGGAGATCCAGAAGAGAAAAGTCAAGTGTGAATTCCCCGAGCAAAGGCACTTTGTAGTGTGGAACATTGCAGTTTCCTTGTTGTGAGGTCATTTAAAGTTAGCTCCATGGTGGGCTACTTGAGGTTGTGAAAATCATAAGCAGGTTCCAAACCCTCAGATCATGAACCTTGTAGTTGAGAGACTAATCCTTGTATAGGAAACTGCCCTTAATAGTTTCTTTGGGATTGTGGGTAAAGCAGAGGGACTCTCTGCCTGGGGTAGGACTGAGAGCATACAGTGCTGTTGTCCCAGTGCAATTGAACACAATACAAAAACTAGGTGTTGGATGCATATTGCCTCCAGAGAGTTTCTGAGAAATAAGAGTGATACTCTCTTGTGGTTAGATGCCAGGAGGTCACTGGGCTGGTACTCTTGGTCCTGAGATGGGGGAACCAGAGTCTATTCTATTAATTATGTTATCTTGTGTGTAGTTTAGCAAAACTTCAACGTAGGGCTACACATCTTGTTGATAGTGAAATAAGTGAAAATAAGGATTTTTACAGGGAGGGTATCTGGGAGGGAGAGAATTGTTGGTCCTTGACATAATTCTATAAGCTTTGAGTTTCTGAAGCCCCTGCTTCCATATTAAATAACATACTCTCTCATGGGGAAAATGTTCTTAGTGTTACCTGCTTAACAGCATTTTGGTTTGTTTGGTTTTCTTTGTTCTAGAGCATTGCATGTTCTCTGATATCTCCTGGACAAGACAAGAAATCCCCAGAGATGATGGTAGTCTCTTCTTGTGTGCATATAATCACAGTAATGAGTGCCATTTATTAAAGAGCTAATATTTGCTAGGCACTTTGCCTAGTGCTTTACATACATTACATATGTTCCAACAATTCTGCAGAATGGGGCTTATTAAATTCACTTGACAGATGAAGAATTTGTAATATTTTCAAGTTCACATGACTGGTAAGTTGTTACTGAACATCAGCATCCTGTTGCTCACCACGCAGAAAGCCAGTCACTGAGATGACTATTGCTAGGGAAGAAGCCTTTATTATTTTCCAAGTGACATCAACTGGAGAGATGGGAGTCAAACTTCCAATCTAGCCTTCCTCCCTCACTAAAGTTAAGGGTTTATAAAGCCAGGAAGAAAGACAGGAGGGACAAAGAAGAGGAGTTAGTCAACAAGCGGCATGAGGTCGAATGAGGGGTCTAATGTCTCATTGCAACCCATGGGGGGGCAGGAATTAGGGAGAAGTAAGGAAGAGGAACTCGTCAACAGGCAGCAGGTGCATTTCACTGTACAAATGTTAAGTTTCTTAATCCTCAGTTCTGTGGGTATCTGACTTGTTGGAAATGTGGGTGGGTTTCAAAGTGACAAGTCTGGGATCAGACCCCTGGTCTGAATCCTTCTAGAGCCCACGCTGTCCTGTTCTTGAAACTTAAGGCCAACCATTCTGTCTCTTAATTCTTCTCACTAATCCACAATATATCTCAAGTGATAAATAAAAGCAGGCCCCCCAAAAAAGGTGAAAATGAGGATCAAACACAATTTGGGACTGTCTGTGGGTCTTGTTTGCCTGGGGGTCTTCCCACCCCTACCCCCAGGGTTCCTTCAGAGCTGACTCTACCCTGGTCCCAGCACATGGGTCCAGTCCTAGCACTTCCCATCTTACAGCAGCCTATCCCTGTATTTTCCCCTCTGTGCCCTCCTGCCCAAACTGGAATCAACCTACTGGCCAGTTCTTCACTACATCCTTCTAAAGCCTGCACCCACTTGCAGAGGAATGAACAGTTCAGACTCACTTGCCTTGACCTTGACATATAGGCTCTCAACTACTTGGAGGTCTCACCCTTCCCATGAACTCTCTGACCACATTAGCACCCTCCACGTAATTGTTCACTTCAGACAGTGAAGTTTAGACACCTCTTCATCCCCCGGGTACTGTCACCACATTCAAAGTGAGAAGAATCTATTTGACACAGAATCTACTGGTTCTTGGTTTATAGCCTTGAGGTTAGTGAGGAGGTTTTTATTTTTAAACCACTTTGATATTTGCAGTAGGATTTTAATAGAGTATTTTATTTGAGACTGGTCACTGAACACACATACCATTGAGTGAACATACTTAGGTGGTCAACAACCAAAGCCTCCCCCTCTTAAGTGGTAAATAAGGAACGACAGAAAAAAATCACTGTGTAAGCAAATACCCACTAGGTTGAATCCCTAAAAATTCTTCTTGGAGTCCTTCTCAGAGGTGAAAAATGGCTCTTTGGCAAACATGCTAGCTTTGAATAAAAAGGAGAAGAAATTACCATCCTTTCATTTACTCTTGTCAGTAACTGTCTTCCCCAGGAGAAAATGTGTGTTTAATTGTACCAGTTCAGGTGTTCAGGCATGTTAAGTCAAGTGGTGGGTCACTATGATTTCGACCATACACTAAGAGGTAGAAAAAATTCTCAACCTATTGAAATTATGCAGATCATTATAAAGTGTCATGCAGAAAGGTGCTATTGAGTGACAAAGACGAGTAAAGAGATTTACAGGGTCATTTTGAAAATTAGGTGTGACTTCATGTTTGGAAACATCTGTCTCATAGTAGACACAAGACCAACTTGGAAAATTTCGAAGCAAATTTTGCCTTCTTAGAAACTCCTCCAAGAAATGAAGAGGGTTGTTTTCATTGAAAACTGTGTAGCAGTTTATGAGAGAGACAATAAGTGCTCATCCACATGATGTCTTCTCTCCTTCCTGGGCTCATGGAAAAACTACATTCCCAGTGCACTTGTAGTTAGGAAGAGTCACGTGCCTAAGTTCTAAGCAAAGGCAGGTGAGAGTCAGTCTGTCACCTCTGTGCTTTGGCATCCATTCAGCAGCAAACATAGAATCCATGAGATGTGGAGTCATATGATGGAAATAGTGTGGATACCTGTCACCGGATAGCAGAGAACCTTTGTCAACCTACATTCGATTTTATGTGCACAAAAAAGAAACTTTTGTTGTGCCAAGCCACTCAGATTCCAAGTTTTTTTTCTGTTACATTTGTTAGCAGCTACTTTACCTGAGTAATATACAATTACTATTCCTATTGCTAGGCCTATTTAAAATATTTAAAGACAAAGCTAAAAGTAAACTTAGTAAATATATATATATATTTGAGCCAGAGTCTCACTCTGTCACCTAGGCTAGAGTGCAGTGACATAATCACGGTTCACTGCAGCCTGCAACTCCTGGGCTCAGGCAATCCTTCTGCCTCAGGCTCCCATGTAGCTGGGACTATATGCAGGTGCCACCACATCCTGCCAATATTTTTTATTTTTATTTTTTTGTAAAGATTAGGTCTCCCTATGTTGCCCTGGCTGGTCTTGAACTCCTGGGCTCAAGTGATCCTCCCACCTTGGCCTCCTAAAGTGCTGAGATTACAAGGGTAAGCCACTGCGCCCAGCCAGAAAAAAATTTAATACCAATGAATCACAATCCCCCCCAAACTACGACAACATTTCTCCAAAATTCAGCTTTCTTTTCAAAAATAACCACAATTAACAATCTTGTTTGTGTCACTTTAAAGCTATTTCAAGACTTTTTATACATAGATGTGCTATAAAATGTATTGAGCTTTTAACAACAATGGGTAACATGTACATATTATTCTGCCACTTGCTCCTTCCTTTTATTTAATAAAATAAATACAGTATCTTTCTATGACAGCACATATAGATCCACCTCACTTTTTAAACTACTTCCTGAAATTCTAGAGTGTGCATATGACATAATTAACCTTTCTCCTCCTGATGGACACACAAGTTGTTTTCCATTTATTGTTACAATGAATAGTTAATATTTTTGAATATGAATTTTTGGATAATTATGCATGACTTCTTATAGAAAAGACATAGCATAGCAGAAAGAGAAGGTACAATTACTGCAAATTTTTATAAACATTGCTAAAATTTCATCACAAAGTGTTACCATAAATTAAAGAATGTAGTTACCCTGCACCCTCATAGACACATTATTTTATTGTTCTTAAGTTTTTGCTAAACTTTAGGGTGAAAAATATTATCTTAATTCATGTGTTTTTATCTTCTAAGTAGGTTGAACAGAATATTAACTCAATTCCCTTCTCCTATAAGTCGAGACTTCTGAAGTGATGTTTTGAGTACCAGAACTCCTTTGGACATACCTTGAAATTCCAAAATGTTGACAAAATATTTTCCTGTGCTTTGAGAGGCAAGGATTTGGTCAGAATAACCAAGTGACAGAAAGTGGTTCCAGACAGACACCTTCAGTTAGTGAGGAGCATCTGGAGAATTTGGGGTAGGGGGAAGCAATTTTCAGAGTCTATGAGAGAGATCCCATGCTAAACTAAAACCCCACAGAGCCCAGGACAGCTGGCATCCAATTCTGTATCTAGAGTTTAGCATATGGTGGAGAAGAAACTAGAACAAGAGAGGGCAGAGAATCTGGTGGAAGGCCTGGACAATTCACATAAGTTGGTTGGAAATGTCTATGAATAATTGTTACCAGCCTGAATAATCATTTTCAGCTTGGTGTTTTGGGGTGATCTGAGTGGGCAGATCTATTGTAGGAAAGGATCGGAGGCATACCAGACATCCCACTCTCCCCTAGAAATCCCCCCTACCTACTGACAGGCAGAATATAGCTAGCTAGCCTGTGCCACCCAGTAATACTAGTGATGGATTCTAGGAGAGCTATATGTCTATCTGTATGACTATCCTGAAGGTCCAATACACCCTTGCTAGAGACAGCTATCTTGATGCTTACTTGAGATAGGTATTTCTTCCCTTGTGGACAGTAGACCCTCTCCACTAAGGCAGGGGCTATGTGAATGGATAGGATTAGTGAATGATGACAGATATTCACTAGTGATGTGATGACAGTTGATGTGGGCCAGACATCTCAGTGAGCAGTGAAAGAGGGTGTGCAGCTGCAAGAAGGGGGGAAATTGGAGAGGAGATGGATTTGATACAGAAAGTCACCATTGTCTGTCCATATGACACAACCCTTAAAGAAAGGTATAACTGGATTGTATGGAAGGTCAATTTCTAGCTCTTTTAGGAATCACCACACTGTTTTCCGTAGAGGTTGAACTAGTTTGCACACTCACCAACAGTGTAGAAATGTTCCCTTTTTTCCACATCCTTGCCAGCATCTGTTGTTTTTTGTTTTATTAATGATGGCCAATCTTACCAGAGTGAGGTGGAATCTCAATGTGGTTTTGATTTGCATTTTTCTGATAATTAGCGAGATTGAGCATTTTTGCATGTCTGTTGGCTACTCAAATGTCTTCTTTTGAGAAGTGTCTATTCATGTCTTTTGACCACTTTTTAATGGAGCTCTTTTTTTTTTTTCCTTTTGGCATGTTTGAGATCCTTGTGGATCCTGGATGTTAGTCCTTTGTAACACAGGCAATTGGCAAATATGTTTTCCTATTCTGTGGACTTTCTACCCACTCTCTTGGTGGTTTCTTTTGCTTTGCAGAAGATTTTCAGTTTGACGAGGTCCCACTTTTCTATCTTGTATGGCATGGGCTTTGGGGGGTTTGATCAGAAATTAGTTGCCTATTTTGATTTCCCTAAGGGTGTCTCTTGCATTTTCTAAGACTCTTAAAGTTTGGGGTTTTACATTTAGGTCTTTGATCCATTTGGAGTTGATTTTTGCATATGGTGATAGGTAGGGGTCCTGTATGATCCTGTATGATTTTGCTGCATGTAGTCAGCCAGTTTTCCCAGCACCATCTGCTGAATAGATTCTCCTCTCCCAGTGGTTGTTATTAGAGGCTTTATTGAAGATGAATTGGTTGAGAAATTGAGATTGTGCTTCTGGAATCTCTATCCTGTTCCATTGGTCTATATGCCTGTTCTTGTACAAATACCATGTTGTTTTGATTATTGTAGCCTTAAAATAAAGTTTAAAGCCTGGAAGTGTGATACTTCCCACTTTGTTTCTTTTGTTAAGGATTGTTTTGGCTATTCATGGTCATTTATGTTTCCATATGAATTTCTGTATTGTTGTTTCCAGGTCTAAGAAGAATGATGTTGGCAATTTAATGGGTGTAGCATTGAATATGGAGATTGCTTTTAGTAGGATGGATATCTTAACAATGTTGATTCTTCCAGTTCATGAGCATAGCATGGAATATTTTTCCATTTGTGTCATCTTTGACTTCTTTGAGCAGTGTTTTGTAATTTTTGTTGTAAAGATATTTCATTTCTCTGGTTAGGAAGATGTTGCGGTGTTTCAATTTTTTTTTTTTTTTTTGGTGGCTATTGTGAATGAGATTGTTCTTTTCATTTGGTTCTCTGCCTCTTTATTGTTGGTGTATAAGAATGTTACTGTCTCCTGCACATTTATTTTGTATTCTGAGAGTTTGCCAAAGTCCTTTATCCAGTGCAAGGAACTTAAGTCACCCTACAAAAAAGATACCTGAACACGCATGTTTTTTGTAGCACTATTTCAATAGCAAAACCATGTAACCAATCGTGCTGCTTATCAAAACTGGACTGGATTAAACAATGTAGTACATATACATGATGGAATATTATGCAGCCCTAAAGAACAAAATTATGAATTTTGCAGCAACTTGGATGGATTTAGAATCTATAATACTCAGTGATTTATCACAGAAACAAAGCACTGAGTACCATATGTTCTCACTTATAAGCGGACCCTGAACATTTATCATAATACTATTAGAAAGGGATTGGCAGTAGCCAGAAACTGTCAGGGGAGGTGGGGACACAAAACATTATTAAGGATACCTGATCTCAAACCAGGCAAAGTGGGGACCAAAGGTAGGCCCAAACTTTACCTGTATGATGACCACCTGTATACCTAATACTGAATTGTACCCCACATCTTTAAAATAAAATATTTTTTAAAGAAAAAAAGGCATGACGTTTGAATGGGCCTGCACATACATACAATCCTGAGAATTAGCAAAAGAAAGCATATTCCTTTGTCTCCTATACATTCCCTGTTAAATCACTTCAAAGAACTCTTGACCACCCCCTGCAAACTGCACTCACTCAACTGAGAGAAATGAATCCCTATTCACTCCCTTTTATCAGTGGTCATAGATTTGAAGATACAGCACCCATGTAACCATAAGCCTGGTAATTAATATAACTTTTTTTTTTTTTTTTAGTTGGAGTCTCACTCAGTCACCCAGACTGGAGTACAGTGGCCACTCCCGGCCACCGCAGCCTGCTGGGCTCCAGCAATCCTTCCGTCTCAGCCTCCCGAGTAGCCGGAATTACAGGCATGCGCTACCACGTCCGGCTGATTTTTTGAGTTATTGTAGAGATGAGGTCTCACTGCCCAGGCAGGTCTCGAACCCGCAGGCTCAGGCAATTATAACTTTTTGTATGTTATACCTACTAAACAATATGTTGTAGCAAATAATGCTTTACTTTGTAATAAGCTCTGTTAACTCCCTTACTCTATGGCAAGCTTATTCAACTCTTCAATTTGGTGTTACTGATAACATTGTTAGCTACCTTTCATAAATGTTACTGTTTACAAAATGTGGCTGTAACTTGATTTCTATACAACGCTCTGTCAGTCACATAGTCATTGTATAGGTACCAGCAACCCTAAACTTATAAAAATGGACTGTGAAACCTAAGTGGTGAGTAAACCTGTTTCAGAAATGCCAGAAGCCAGGTTCTGCCCCCTGAATCCAAATTCAGAAATAAACTTCTCCCTGCCTTTCGATTTATTGGAGTTGGGAGATAGCAGCCTAGGGTTTACTCGGACGGCAACATGTTGGTGCTAATTAATTCAGTAATTCTACAGATAAATGGCTGGGTCTGGACAAGTCTTTTAAAATAATCCAGAAGATGTCCTCAGCTCTGACAGCCTCCCATAGTTTCTGAGTTCTTGGCACACTAGAGGGTAGGTGCCTGCTGATTCTATTTGCTGGCCTAGGTTGCCACCAGATATTGCCTGGGGGTATGGCATTGGCCATGGTGCAGACACTTGCAGAATGGGTGGTGAATTGATGAAGATGGCACACTACCTTGTTAAACTCATAGTAGCTGCCGGAGATATGTGAAATCCAATGCAGGAAGCATCACATACCATCCTGTTGCCAGGATCTCCACCTCTAAGATGTGGGGGTTAGGGCTTGGGAAGGAGATGTCCATACTCACAGCAACAGTTTCCCATGAGAATTCTCAAGCTAAGTGAGCATTTGGAATTCTTCCATGGAAGATGAAGACCCTACCAGAGGTCAGCCTTCACTTTTTGGTACTTTGTTGATTCATTCATTCATTCAATATTTATTGAGCATATTCTTAGAGAAACCCTAAGTCAACAAATGAAAAGATAATGGCAAGACACTTGATACAGGCTGTGAGTGTGAGGATAGTGAGAAGGAGAAAGATTTGAGTCTGGGGAAGTAATGGGAATGTGAGAGGATGGGGGGAGAGTCTATGACAGGATCCTGAGGTTGGGTGACTAGGCAGGAGCTGTTCCTCTTAGTTGAGATTGAAGATAAAGGAGGGAGAGTTGGTGGTGATTCTGATGCCAGGTGGGGTGCGGCCCCAAACTCACAGATTCTTTGGCTCAACTCTGAAATATTTTTTTTTTTGAGTTGGAGTCTCACTCTGTCGCCCAGATTGGAGTGCAATGGCCGCTCCCGGCTACAACAGCCTCGACCTGCTGGGCTTTGGCGATCCTTCCGCCTCAGCCTTCCGAGTAGCCAGAATTACAGGCATGCGCTACCATGCCCGGCTGATTTTTTGATTTATTGTAGAGATGAGGTCTTGCTGCCCAGGTGGGTCTCGAACCCGCGGGCTCAGGCAATCCACTCACCTCCACCTCCCAAAGGTGCAGGATTACAGGCTGAGCCACCGTGCCCGGCAACTCTGAAATATTTTTTCAGAGTGGCCAAAAAAGTTTATTAGAGAAAGAAGAAGTGACAGATAGACATACCAGACCATACCTTTTGCTTTTTTTTTTTTTTTTTTTTTTTAGTTGGAGTCTCACTCTGTCAATCAGACTGGAATGCAGTGGCCGCTCCCGGCCACCGCAGCCTCGACCTGCTGGGCTCCAGCGATCCTTCGCCTCAGCCTTCCAAGTAGCCGGAACTACAGGTGCGCGCTACCACGCCCGGCTAATTTTTTGATTTATTGTAGAGATGAGGTCTCACCAAGTTGCCCAGGTGGGTCTCAAATCTGCGGGCTCAGGCAATTCACTCACCTTGGCCTCCCAAAGTACTGGGATTACAGGCTGAGCCACCGAGCCCGGCCACTTTTTGCTTTTTACGATAGGCCTAATATACCTTCACAATGATTAATATGCTAAAAAGAGTGGAGCCCGGGTAACTGCCACTCTGGAGATTGACATCTCTGGGCTCTTTATGGGAGGAGAGGAGGGAAGGGGTGGTTTTTTCCTGACCACAATGTCTTCTGTAGGAGAACTGCCAGATGTTTCCAATTCACAAGTTCAAGAATTAAAAGGTAGTTTATTATCATTTCTGTGGTTAGTTAAGGAGTGGCATTGGGCCTTCTGCTTCCACAAGGAAACTGACCTTAGTGATTATTATGCTAAACCATGAATTGAAAAGTTGTTCTGTCCTATTCTTATATCTGATGGGGTTTTATTTTGATTTGCTGAGAGGGTGGGGTAGGCTGCCAGCTTGGCCTGCAGTAAAATGTAATTTTAAAATGTCTGAACATTTACTATTAATAAAACCTGTCTACAGGAAATTTATCTATCAATGTCTAACCTGTGCTAGCTGCACTGCCTCAACTTGAGTTAGGGGTAGAGATGAGAAAGGATGTGGCAGATAAGGTCAGTGAATGCCACGTAGCTGCTAATATTCTGCCAACTGCCTGGGCAGCGATGTCCAGCAGGAAGTATAAAATGTATATTTGACTCTCAGGAGAAGTACCTGGGTTTGAATTAGATTTGGCTGTTTCAGGAGGGGTCATGTGGGGCTATGGGTTGAGCTAAAATCAAGTGTTGTGCATACAGTGGCCTGTATTCTATAGGATGGCATCTCTTCTTCTGGAAATACACAGTGCTCCTGCACAGGCACCTATCTGTGTATCCATTCTGCCCAATACACTATATTCCAGTTTTGCTGTATGGTTTTCTAGCACTGTGGTAATGTGTCCCTCACCCTGCATCCCCAGCATCTTGCCATCGCATCTCGTTTCCAAATCCCTCATTGCCCACCCCACTCCCACCTGGACACACATAAGCACACTCTGTCTTCCTACCTACTCATCTATTCCCTGTTTTCAGTACAGGCTGGCCACCTTCTTTTCAACCTGTCATCCTCTTTAGTCACTTGCACAGGCCTAACCTTTCCACCGACCCCAATGTCTGCCTCTACCCCTGTTTTGAACTTTGTTTCAAACTCTTCTGTGGGAAAGAGACCTCTGCTACTCTTTTTACGTGGTAGCTTTTAACATCTAAGCACATGATGGGCTTTCTATGCCTTGTCACCTACATGTCCTTCTTTTGAAAATCTTCTCAGTTCATGACCATGTGTGAAATTCCTCTGCAAGTGCAGGGAACATGGCCATCTTCCATCTGTTGCCTCAGTTCCCCAACACAGCACATAGTTCTCTTGACTGATGCTCACATCACTCTATCTCAACAGAATCTACCACTGTGCAGCTGAATTTCCTCTAATATCACAAGCTAAAGAGCTTCTCATGTGCGTTCCCACTTCAAGGAACAGAGAAGAATAATTTGTGTGTGAGGCTCACAGTACCACCTGTGTAGTCACACTGTATTCAACTTTAAATAAGTCATATATATATATTTAATGTCTGGTAAGTGTATGGATTCCCCTTGTCATCAAGGCTTCAAGTACTAAGCAGAAAAGGTTGGACCTATCTATTGAACTCAGAATAGCCAGACACACAAGAAACAAGAGTACAATTCCATTTCTCCCCTCCTGTCCTTGGAACTATTATTATACATTAATATTCAACATATGTTTACATCACCATAGATTGCTGTTATTTTTACCTTAAAATATCAAGTATCTTTTTAAAATATTTAAATATCAAAGACGTGTGTGTGTGTGCGTGTGTGTGTGTGTGTGTGTGTGTGTGTGTGTGTGTGGCAACTAGTTACCATTTCCAGTACACGTCATTCCTTTGTAAAAATTCAGATTTCTGTCTGGTACCATTTTCCTTCTCCTTGGAAGACTTTTTTCAACATTTCTTGAAGTGCACATCTGTTGTTGGTGAATCCTCTTAGGTTTTGTATTTTTTTAAAACTCTTTACCTTTGCTTCTAAGAGATATATTCACTGAGTATAGAATTCTAGGTTTACAGGGTTTCTTTTTTTCAGTACTTTAGAGGTGTTATTACTATCTTCTGGCTTAGATTGCTTTTGAAGATAAATCTGCTGTCGTCTTTATCTTTGTTTTTCTGAAGGCAAAGTGTCTTTTATCTCTGTTTACTTTTTAAAGTTTCCCTTTATCACTGACTTTAGGCAATTTGATTGCAGTGTACCTTCATGTTGTTTTCTTATTTTTAAAAAAAAAATTTCAATAGCTTTAGGGGTACAAATAGTTTTTTGCTACATGCTTGCATTGTACAGTGACGAAGAAGTTTGAACTTTTTTCTTTGGCGCACTATAAAAAATTTGATTAATTTGAAAGATGTGGGGTACAATTCACTGTTAGGTATACAAATGGTCATTGTACAGGTAAATTTTGGACTTCATTTTGGTCCCCACATTACCTGCTTTGACATCAGGTACTCTTACTGATGAAGTGTGCCACACCACCTGGCAGTTTTCCTCTGCCAATCCCTTTCTTATAGTATTATAATAAATGTTCAGGGTTCGCTAATGAGAGAGAACATGTGGTACTCAGTTCTTTGTTTCTGTGATAGATCGTTGAATATTATATATTCCAAATCCACCCAAGTTGCTGTGAAGTTCATAATTTTCTCCTTCTTTATGGCTGCATAATATTCCATCATGTATATATACCACATTTTTTCAATCCAGTTTCAATGGGCAGCACGGTTGATTCCATGTTTTTGCTATTGTGAATAATGCTGCAATAAATGTGTGTGTAGGTATCTTTTTCATAGAGTTATTTAAATTTCTCCAGGTATATTCCCAGAAGGGGGATTGCTGGGTTGTACGGAAGGTCGATTTTTAAATCTTTTAGGAATCACCACACTGTTTATCACAGAGATTATACTAGTTTATGCTCCCACCAACAGTGTAAAAGTTCCCTTTTCCCCACATCCTCTCCAGCATCTGTTGTTTTTTGAGTTATTGATGATGGCCATCCTGACTGGAGTAAGGTGGTATCTCAATGTAGTCTTAATTTGCATTTCTTTGATGATTAGTGAAACTGAGCTTTTTTTCATGTATCTGTTGGCTGCTCACATGTCTTCTTTTGAGAAGTGTCTATTCATATTTTTGCCCCCTTTTTAATAGGTCTGTTTGTTTTTTTCTTTTTGGCTCATGTAAGTTCCTTGTAGATCCTAGATGTTAGGCCTAGACTGTAAGCATACACATCTCCCCTCAACCTGTGCATATTGTACCTGATTTGATGTTTTCATCCTTCTATCTCTTCCTCCCCTCTCCCTTCCGAGTCTCCAATGTCCAGTAGTCTTTGCAGATCCTTAGTTTAGCTCCCACTTATAAGTGAGAACATGGGGGTATTTAGTTTTCTGTTCTTTCGTTTGTTTACTTAGGATGATGCTCCCAATACCATCCAAGTTGCCACAAAATACATTATTTCATTCTTTTTGATGGTTGAATAATATTCCATAGTGTCACACTTTCATTATCCACTGATCAGTTGATGGGCATTTAGGTTGATTCCACATCTTTGCCATTGTGAATTGTGCTGCAATGTATGTGCAAGTGTAGGTGTATTTTTTATATAATGACCTGTGTTTCTTTGGGTAGATACTTAGTGGTAGAATTGCTGGATCAAATGGTAGATCTACTTTTAGTTCTTTGAGAAATATCCAAACCGATTTCCATAGAGGTGTACTAATTTACACTCCACCAACAGTGCATAAGCATTCCCTTTTCACCACATCTGCGCCAGCATCTATTGTTTATCCAGAATTTACAGCAAGGAAAAAAAATTGGGCCGATGACATGAACAAACATCTCTCAAAAAAGATATGCAAATGGCCAAAAAACATATGACAAAATGCTCAACATCACTCATCATCAGGGAAATGTAAATTAAAACCACCACGAGATACCACTTTACACCAGTCAGAATGGCCATTACTTTAACAAAATCAAAAAACAATTGATGATTTCTTTATGTGTCTTGTGTTTGGGAATTCTTTTAATATCTTGGATTTGTAAGCTTATAACTCTCATCCAATTTGAGGAAAACATAAGGCTTACTTTTTTGTTTCTCATCTCTCAGAGATCAGAGATCATCTCCCAGACATCCTTGCTAGATATCCAATATGTTAAGCACCTTGATTCATATATTTTGCCTGTTTTTTGTTTGTTTGTTTTCAACAGGAGGATAAAACTGGTTCCTGTTATGCTATCTTGGTTGGAATCAGTAGTTATTCCAGACTAACTTCTTTTCTTTGGGACATCTCAATGCCTTTAATACGATAAATTACATTGTTAAACTTTACAAGTGAAGTGTGTGTGTTGGTCATGGGGAAGGTGGGAAGTCCAAAATTATATTACAAAGATTTATCAACTCTAATAATTATTGTTTTAAATGCATCCCTTCTGTTTTATTCCTTTTGCCATCTCAGTGGTTCAGGCCTTTGTTGTCTAAACTACTACAATATTTTTCCTCCCAGATTTTATATTTCTAGTTTGTCTCCCTCTAATCCGTCACACCAGATGGCAAACAGAAGGAAGGCTAACATCACTAAATTGGAGACTGGCTATGAAACAGACATTGACTTAGCAACTTAAGTCTCCCAAGGTATGGATGTGGAAGGCATTTACCAGAGCAGAGCTCAGTGGCATATCATGTTTACTTACTTTCTGTCTAAATGGCTCCTCCCATTGGTCCATTCCTCAATCCATGAAATGTTTGTCAAATTTGAGAGGTATAAAGAAACAACTCTTATACTCTTTTGAATTTGCTGTTTTCCTTTTCCTGTTTTACTTTGCTAAACTGTGGATCAAGCCTTTGGGATAAAAGTTAAAAAATGTAAAAAGTACTATCTTACCCTAGGTTGCCACTAAACTTATTTGTCCATTAATGTCCTACATACCAGCATATTGTGACAAAGAAGTTTTTATTCTACAGAGTTAGAAAATTATTCCTTTCTATAGCTAGCTGCATATGTGTCTTTCTTACTGAGACTACTTGTAAGCTATTAAAATGCTCTAAAAGGTATGGAATTTGGATAATCTGCCCTAAGAATTTCTGATGCACTTTCTGAACAATTTTTTTTTTAAGTTGGAGCCTCACTCTGTCACCCAGACTGAAGTGCAGTGGCCGCTCCCGGCCACCGCAGCCTCGACCTGCTGGGCTCCGGCGATCCTTCTGTCTCAGCCTTCCAAGTACCTGGAACTACAGGCGCGCGCTACCACGACCTGCTGATTTTTTATTTATTGTAGAGATGCGGTCTTGCTAAGTTGCCCAGGCGGATCTCGAACCCGCAGGCTCAGGCAATCCACTCACCTCAGCCTTCCAAAGCGTGGGATTACAGGCTGAGCCACCGAGCCCGGCTTGAACAATTTTTAAAACTTAATAAGCAGGGCAACTCCCTCGGGTTCCCTCCCACTGTGGGAGCTTTTCTGTTTTCTCAATAAATCCTGCTTCCCCCCCCAAAAAAAAACTTAATAAGCAAATAACACATTTCATAACACAGTATAAAGGAAAATATATGCTAAGATATTTTTTACCCAAATTAATTTTCACAAGAGGATTATTTATTCAGGAAATTTATATTGAGTACTCACTATATGCCTTCTCCATGTCTCTATGAAATATGCATTTTACAAAAATGCACAATTTTAGTTGACGCATTGTCTTTTTTTTCTTACTGAGATTTCTTCAGATTTTGAGAATATGGTCTAGATCTATGTTATACAGAACTGTGACCACAAATCACAGGTGGTTATTAAGCATTTGAGATGTGGCCATTATGAACTAAAATGTGTTGTATGTGTAAAATACACTTCAGATTTCAAAGACTTCATACAAAAAACGTAAAAGATATCAAAGATCTTATAAGTAAAATATATGAATAACATTACTTTCACCTGCTTCTTTTTTAATGTGGCTATTAGAAAATCTAAAATTGTGTGTGTAGCTTACATTAAAATTCTTCTGGGCAGTGCTGATTTAGATCTTGTTTGCTAAGAAAGCTGAATAGCTTCTGCAAAGCAAAAGAAACCATAAAGAGAGCAGAGAGACAGCCCACAGAATGAGAAAAAATATTTGCCAACTGTATATCTGACAAAGGCCTAAATCTAAGATTTACAAGGGACTCAAACACGCTGAAAAGAAAAAAACAAACAGCCCCATTAAAAAGTGGTCAAAAGACATGAATAGACACTTCTCAAAAGAAGATATACAGGCAGCCAACAGACACATGAAAAAGTGCTCAGCCTCACTCATCATCAGAAAATGCAAATCAAAACCACATTGAAATACCATCTAACCCCAGTAAGAATGACCATAATAAATAAAACAAACAACAACAGATGCTGGCGAGGATGTGAAGAAAAAGGAACGCTTCTACATTCCCACATTTTGTGAGAATGCAAACTAGTGCAACCTATTTGGAAGACAGTGTGACGATTTCTGAAAGAACTAGAAATTAACCTTCCATATGACTCAGCAATTCCCCTATTGGGAATATACCCAGAGGAACTCAAATCATTCTACAAAAAAGTACCTGCACACATGTGTTTGTTGCAGCTCTCTTCACAATAGCAAAAACATGAAACCAACCATGTTGCCCATCAAAGCTGGACTGGATTAAAAAAAATGTGGTACATATAAACAATGGAATATTATGCAGCCATAAAGACGGACAAGCAAATGGACTTCGCAGCAACTTGGATGGGTTTAGAGTCGATCATACTCAGTGATCTATCACAGAAACAAAGAATAGAGTACCATATGTTCTCACTCATAAGCGGACCTTGAACAATTACAATACTATAAGAAAGCAATTGACAGTAGTGGGAAACTACTAGGGGAGAGAGGAGCATACCTCATCAACAAGGGTACCTGCATAATAGGGCATGCTCTCTTGCACTTCTGCCATCTCCATTAGAAAAAGTCCCAGCCGATCTTCTAGTCCCAGTCAACTTACAGTGTGAGGCATAGTAGCATCAGTCCACCTGTAGACTGAGAGAACAATGAATTGTTGTTAAGATGCTGATTTTAGCCGGGCTCGGTGGCTCAGCCTGTAATCCCGCGCCTTTGGGAGGCTGAGGTGAACGGATTGCCTGAGCCCGCGGGTTCGAGACCCGCCTGGGCAGCAAGACTTCATCTCTACAATAAATTAAAAATTAGCCGGGCGTGGTAGCGCATGCCTGTCATTCTGGCTACTTGGAAGGCTGAGGCGGAAGGATCGCCGGAGCCCAGCAGGTCGAGGCTGCGGTGGCCGGGAGCGGCCGCTGCACTCCAGTCTGGGCAACAGAGCGAGACTCCAACTCAAAAAAAAAAAAAAAAAAAAGATGCTGATTTTGTGACTGGTTTTTAGGCAGCAAAAATTACCTGATAAGTGCATTAAGAGCTAGCAGTGGTTACGAGAAATTTATATTTTAATATTTTATGTTCTTCTTTGTTTTCCATAAGGAGTACATATTATTCTTAAATAAATTTTTAAAGGGTAAGAAAAATAAACATTAAAAGGTATGGAAAATTCCAATTATAGCTATTAAGGAAGTTATTAAAATGAGAAAAATAGCTATAGTTTTCAAAGAATTATTAAGTTATATGATTATCTCATCTACAAAATTCAAAAAATTAAAGATTAATCACTGATTTTTCTCTTTCAAGATGACAGATTAGCAGAAAGCAAATTAACAAATAAATACTTGACACATCATAATTTTCTATAAAGTTCATAGAGCATATTTATCTCACACTGTCTAGAAAGGCAATTGAATTACTTAAAATGGGATTTCAGAACCAGACACATAGTGTTTGAATCCAGGTTCTACCATTTATTAGTTATATAGTTTTGGATAAGTAACTTAACCTCTCTGCACTTTTTTCTCTTCTGTATTATTGGAATAATGGTATTACCTCACTATAAATTATTTTAGAGATTAAATGTAAGGCATTCAGAGCACTTCCCACAAATTCATGTGCATTTTATTCCACAAATTCATGAGCATTTTGTTGTTATTAATATTATTATTTAATTTTAAAATTTTGCTGAGTTTTTTTTTCATATTGAGAAACTCATTGGCCTTTGATACTGTGAGGAAATAGACCCCATAGAGAACCTTAACACTTAAAAAAAAAGCTGAAATATAGAAATAATAAAGTTCTGACAGAAAATAGTTCCTAAAACACTATAGACAAACTTATATAAATATTAATTCAATAAAAATATTAATGTTTACAAAGTTCGGTTATGGCTATCACATATGTGTTAGTCTTAATTATCCATTCCTCTTTTACACAGAATAAATAAAGTGCTTTAATAGAGAGACATTTTATTTTTGTCATTAGTGAATAGCTAAGCAATGAAGAACTGAGAAACTCAGGCTGGACCATACCTTGGACTAAGTAATATTTAAGAATAGTTGGCAACCCTAGGATAACCATTATTGCATTTTCAAAATTGGCCAAGTGTGGTGGTTCACACTTGTAATCCCAACACTTTGGGAGACCAGTGCAGGAGGATTGCTTGAGACCAGGAGCTCAAGACCAGCCTAAGCAACATAGCAGAACCTCATTGCTACAAATAAATACACAGATAAATAAACAATCTAACTAATTAATTAATTATTAAATAGCCAGGCATGATGGCACGTGCCTGTAGTCCCAGCTACTCAAAAGGTTGAGGTAGGAGCATTACCTGAGTCCAGATGGTCAAGAATGTGATGAGCTGTGATCATGCCACTGCACTCCATCCTAGGCAGTAGAGACCCAAACTCCAAAAAATAAATAAACAAAATAAAATAAATCTGATAAGTTTCTAATGATATCTTCCAAGAGTAATATGGAAAAAGGATGAGAATATGTTGGACGTGCTGGATAATAAAAGCATTATTTTCATGTATATTTTATAGTTTTCAAATGATATTTAACTTAATTTTTAAATTAATTTTTCTAAGCTGGAATATTTTATATCATAATTATTAGCCTCATAAGTGTATTTCACACTTTTACTTTTACAAATATTTGGAATTTATGATTAAACATTTGCATTTGGGCCAGTTGGACTTCCTTTATTCTGTATTATGTGGATTTGGAATTGAGTATTATGCTTTTGCAAATATAGTACATATATATCTGAAGCATACATATCTTCCTGCTTGACTCTATTGTCCTATGAAAAATGACATTTAATATGCTTCTCATTGGCTGAAATCTGTAATACAAATCTCAATTACTAACTGGGATAAAATATATTTTCTATTTCAATCACATTGTGGGTTAAATAGGCTACAGCGACTGATCTGGGAACTAACCATCTTTTTTTATTTCTTTCCAATCGGGAAAGGGCACCTGGAATTCTAAACAATCAACTTTATAATTAAAGGTATGGAAAAAAAGCTGTTTATAAGTCAGAGTCTGTTTCCACTAGGGGGAAAATATTAAGACCACTCTTTCCTTGCAAAACATAAATGGAGAACTAAGGCAAGATAATTCAATCAGCATTTCTATGTTCAAGATTTTAAGCCAAACTGTAAGGATAATATACCGTATTGTGTATTCATGCTGTGATATCAATGTCCAGTTCAAGTTCACTCTATATTTTATTGATCTTATGAGCACATTTGCTACCTGAAGCCAAAAGACAGTGCAAATTTTCTTTCTTTTTTTTGAGTTGGAGTCTCACTCTGTCGCCCGGACTGGAGTGCAGTGGCCGCTCCCGGCCACCGCAGCCTCGACCTGCTGGGCTCCAGCGATCCTTCCGCCTCAGTCTTCCAAGTAGCCGGAATTACAGGCATGCGCTATCACGCCCAGCTGATTTTTTGATTTATTGTAGAGATGAGGTCTCGCTGCCCAGACGGGTCTCAAACCCGCGGGTTCAGGCAATTCACTCACCTCAGCCTCCCAAAGGCGCAGGATTACAGGCTGAGCTACCGAGCCCGACTTGGTGCAGATTTTCTTTCAGACTGTCGCAATTGAAAGTCCCTAAAATGTTTGGAACTTCTGACTCAATAATTCCACATCTGGGAATCTATAGAAAGGTCTCTTTTCTGGAAATATGCTGCATAGGACATGAATATGACTATTCTCTCCTTTGCTAGATGTGCTTCTATCTTAGTTTCTGTATTAGTCAAGAATGAGCTGGGTTATGCTAGAGTGACAAATTAATCCTGAAATGTTAGTGCCTCACTACAACGTAGGTTTATTTCTTTATAGCATTACATGTTCATTGGGTATGGGGAGAAAAGTGTGTTGACGGTTTGTTCCACATTGTCACTCAGGAACTGAAGTTAACAGATGCTCCACCGTCTGGGACTTCCCCGCTCATCAAGGCAAGAAAGAGAGACTAGAAATTCTCTAAGGGGTTTTTCTCTAACTAAACCAAACCAATCACTTCCTTTTCCATTTCACTTGCTGGAACTTGTCATATGTCCCTGGTTAGCAACAAGGAGTCTGAGAAAGAGTTTTCCATGGGCCTAAGAAGGAGAAATATGAAGTTGTGTTTGGTGAGCATAGCACTATCTCTGCTACAGTTTTCAGAATTACCCTGTTCTGTTTCTTCTACTTCTCAGACTGTTTTTTATTTTCCTTTAATTTTCTCTATGGACTCTTCTCCATCTCACTCATTAAACATTGGTGTTCTTCAAGTTGCCATATCCAGTCTGCTAATCTTTTCTCTGCAAAACTGTCCCCAGGTAACTTCATCTACTCCTGCAGTTCTGACTGCTAACTAACTATATGCTGCTAACTTCCATATCTATTATCCCAAGCCCTAATTTACCCATAAAGTCCTAAAAGCAGATCAAACTATTATTGGTTCGTGGATTTCTCAAACTCAGTGTAAAGAAACATAAACTCATCATTTTTTCCCAAAGCATTTGTTATTTCTTATCACAGTTAAGGGCAGCATCATTTTCCTACCTATTAATTTTATGCATCAACTTGACTAGGTTATAATCCCCAGTTGTTTGATCAAGATGTTGCTATGAAGGCGGCTTTTTTTTGTTTGTTTGTTTGTTTGTTTTAGAATGTTACAACATTTAAATTACTAGATTTTATGTAAATAGATTGCCCTCCATAATGTGTGTGGGCCTCATCCAATCAGTAGAAAGACCAAAAAGCAAAGACTGAGGTTTACCAAAGCAATTCAGGCTACCAAGACTGCAACATAGAACGCTGCCTGAGTTTTCAGTTTACCTGCCCTGCAGATTCAGTCTTGAAACTGTCACACTAACACTCATCTAAGTTTCCAGCCTGTCTACTTACAATTTACCTTATGTATTTCAGACTTGTCAACTCCATATATATTATATATAACGTTACAGTAACATTATACATATGTATGTGAATGTGTGTGTGCATGTGTGCGTGTGTGTGTGTGTGTGTGTGTGTGTGTGTGTGTGTGTGTGTAGTTCTTTTGGTCTAAATCAGGGCTCTACCATTTCTATCCTAATCAATTGAGTTTATCACTCTGATATTGACAGTCTTTGGTGTCTTGAAATTACTCATTTTGTTTTCTGCTATTTATAGTTTCTTTGTCTCCTCCCTTACTGTTAAACTAACTTTATGCCTCTCACAGTTCTAGCAATTCCTTTCTGTTAGCCTGTTCTAAATGATCAAGGGATGAATTCAAATAAACAGATTTTATAGGAACACAATCAAATTAAAATTGAGAGTTTCTTGTGGATTCCCTGAAAGATGGTACTGTGAGCAGATTGCATTTGTTTTGATACAGGGACATTGGCCGCTCAAAGACCTTGCTTAATTACCTCCTCTACTGTGACGTTCCAGCTAGAATCTTGAAACAAATGGAGTGTTACTCTATTTACTCCTGACAACTCCACCAAATTTTTTTAAAGTTTACTTTTAACCAGGTAGCCAAGACACATTAATTTAGTATGGATCTGTCAATTCCCTCATTTTTACCACTTCTCAACACATTTCAATTTGTTCATCTTTCTTACCTCTCCACTCAATCTCTTTTCATCACAAACACCAGGAATCTTCCGGAAGATAAATCCAGTGGCAATTCTAGAAAATACAATTTTTTTAAAAAGTGATATATTCCCACTATAGTACATTTGGAATTGTTAACTTTAACACATAAATTGAATTACTACCTATAATATTATCACCAAAAGTTAATAGTTAACCATTGTTAACACTTGAGTTGAACTATTGCTAATAACTTGACACATTTGTACTCAGAAAAACATACATTCCTGACAATAATAGATATTACAGAATTAAGAATTGCTATAAAGTGCTATAAACCAAATCTGTCTCTTTCTTTTTTAAAAATAATGCTTTGTAAATATATTGTCTTGTATTAAATATTAATCTAATACAAATGATTGCTCTGTACATTAAGTTGTGCATTTTATATATAAGTTCATAAAAGCAGCCATTTCTCTACCTTAATCAAAAATTTTACACATGCAAGAGTCTATTTCATTGATATGTCTATTTGGTACCAATATAATGCTGTTTTAATGATCATATATTTAAAATATATTTCAAAATGTGTTAGGTAAAGTTCCCTCCTGATGATCTCCTTTTTCAATACTTCTCAGCTATTTGCTATATTTATTCTTTCAGATGTCTTTCAGAAATATTTCATCAATTTCCAAATAAAAATTAGATTTGAATTTTGAGTGAGTTTAAATTACATATTTATAAAATCACACCTATATGCTAGTTTGTTTTTTTAACCAAAAGCACTTTTTGATCTTTATCCTATTTTAAAGCATTTGATATGATTAGGATTGGTTACCCTTTGGGGCTTGAAAATCTCTTCCAAGATGCTTCTGGAATTCAACTCACTTTCAGTTTTCCTGTCATATTTCTAGGTCTTTCTTCCCATTGTCCTGTGGTCTTCCACTTTAAGGTTCAATACTAAGGCATTAATGTCCTCAAAGGTTCTGTCTTTAGCTCTTTGTTTCGATTATATAAACTTCCCTTGAAGACTTCATTCTCTCCTATGGCTTCAACATCTATCTAGATGCTGATATCTCTCAACTCAAAATTTCCATCATTTCTGTATACCATGTTCTATATAACATATCCTGTAAGTAAACAATCTTTGATACAGAGACTTTGGTTACTTAAAGGCCTTGCTTAATCACCACTTTTACTGTGAGGTTTCAGATAGAATCCTATGAGATATAATCATTTATATGTCTATAAGGTATTTCAAATAAAACCTGCCCCACATCTAAACTTATAATTTTTTCTTCACCATCTTACTTTTCTTGTTTCTCTTTCTGCAGGAGAATACCACTGCCATATGTTCAGTTACCCATTACAGAAATCTGGCAATCCTCATTAAGTCCTACAAATCCCTCAGATATTTAGTCTTTCTCTGACATCTAGCATATCTACCTATGTCTTAGTAATCTATCATGACAATAATGCTACGTAATAAACCTTCCCTAGATTCACTGCCATTCAAAAACAAACATTTATTCTCATTGTCACAGGTCTGTGAGGTTTTTAGACAGCTCTGCTTCATGCAGTGAGTAGGAAAAATTAATGTTGACCTCTTGCACATGTGTACATTCTAAGGCAAGACTGAAGGGATAGCAATGCCTGAGAAGTAGGTCTCATGGCCGATCACAGGAGTGCAGGAAAGCCAAGCCAAATAGTGCAAGTACATGCCAAGATACTGCTCAAATAATATCCACTAACATTACGTTGGCCAAGACCAGTCATATGACCAAGCTTCCTGTCAAAGTGGAGAGGAAGAACATGCTGTCCATCATGAAGCCATACTATGGGCGTATATATGTAGTGCTATTTCAGAGAAGTGACAAATTTAGGCCAATTATTCAACCTACCACAACCTTATTATATCACTCAAATTTGTTTCATACTGCCCATACGACTGCCAGTACCTTGGTTTGTTCCTCTTAATTTCTCCCCACATTAGTGAAAAACCTTAACTATTCTCTGTGATTTTATTCTTGTCAGCGTCCAATATATTCTTCACACACATATTAGAGTCATATTTATACAACACAAATTGTATTCGATTATTATCCTCATACTTATATTTATCTGTGAGTCATAACAAAATATGTGTTTCTTAGCATGTCTTTCAAAACAATACTTGCCCTGGCTATAGCTTTCTTCCCACAATTCTTTTTTTTTTTTTTTTTT
>NW_007247763.1:625701-695642 GCF_000164805.1 Carlito syrichta | reverse complement strand
CACCTCAGCCTCCCAAAGGCGCGGGATTACAGGCTGAGCCACCGAGCCCGGCTCTTCCCACAATTCTTAAGCCACACTTCATTTGGGCATAATGAAATCCTTGTCATTCACTGAATAAATTTGAAAAAGAACTCTGCACTTGGAAGATCATATCTCTAACCTCTGAAAATAACTGACATATAGTTGATGGATGCTAAAAATAAAAGTTTGGTTAAAAAAATAATTGAAAAAGACATTAATCCTGGAAGTATCATTTTCTAGCTCACTAGTCTTTGCTAGGCTAATTAATTTATGTAAGAAATTATTTGAACAGTTTAGCCTTTGAGCTGGTTCAACCCCCCCAGCAAAACATTGTTTTTCTTATATGATCTTTGCTTTATATCATGTATTTTTATATTGTTTTTAAAATATTGCATAATCTGTACTTAGGTTATTATGCTGAAAATCTCATCCCAGATGACCTGTTAAATTGGAACAAATTCAAAGAGAAAGAAAATGGATGCTTTTCTTATCACATAATAATGCATGCATCTACCTTTGGAAAGAAAATAACCTTCAAAAAAACTGTATTAGGATTCAATTACACATTAGAGCATTCATAAGGATGAAAATAAACCAGCACAATGTGTATGTGTGGTTTGACATGGTAGCGTGGAAATAATATGAGTTTTGGAGACAATCTAGCATCATCTTTGCCACTTTCACTCATTTAATACATAGTCTAGAAGTATCTACCAAATGCCCATCAATATACTAGTGGATAGGATACTAAGGTGAACAAAACATACATACTCTTACAATCCAATGGGAAAGTTGATATGGTAGAAATTATTATTTGCTAATATATGTTTCCTTTAGTCTTATGTAAATAGAAAATTTGCACTTTTCTTTTTTAAAGACCAATTTTTTTTGCAATGTTTAATTAAAGAAGCACAATCATTGGTAATGAGGTAAAGGATTTTTTTAATTAGGGATTTGGTCTTATGTAATTATTAGGCATAGTTCAACTGTTTCTTCTGTGTTTGATGCTGAGCCTGAAGTTATAGGGCAGAGAGTCATGAAGGAAGGGTAGATGTCAAGTAGGGGAAAGCAGAACACTGGAACCTGCAAAGAATAAGCTGGATCCTGCATTTGTCTCACTCAAGAACCCACATTGACCTCTCCACATGTCCAAGCCTCCAACCTCACTGCTGGGTGACCTGCTAGAGGAGCTGGTGCTTTTTCCATCAATGTGCACTTTCTTCTAGCTCTGAGTCTGGAGAAGCTAAAACAAGAGTTCCAATGAGAGCCTACATAGCCCTTAGAGAGGAAATACAGCTACTGCTTCACTTCAGCCTTCTAATTTTCACACAAGTCACTTTTGTAGCCAACACTAACTAAAAATTATACAGGGAAGGAAATTCTGGAAAATGTAATTCAGCTTAGTCAAGTTAACCATGCATGACAAAGCCACTACAGTAGGTTTTGGGCAAATACAGTAAAGGTATGAGACTACATTATTTTGAAATCTACTTCCACTGCAGGATTTTGTGATGGGAACCATTGTTACTTGCAGAAAAAAGAACTCCACAATCTCAGCATAAAATTTCCACATTAAAGAAATGCTTATGAAAATTTCAATAAGCCAATCACAGAAAGCATGTTTTATAGCAGATGGAAGTTTTAAGGTTTAAAACTTTTTAAGCAGGAAAACTGACAGTGATTCTTCAGAATAAGACAAGTTCTGATAGTTCATAAAGTTACCAATATAGAGTTCTCTTCAGCATATTAATTTTATTTTCTTTAGATACATATCCAGTAGTGGAATTGATGGATCATATAGTAGTTCTATTTGTGTATTTTTGAAAAACCTCCATTCTGTTTTTCATAATATCTGTACTAATTTAAATTCCCACCAACAATGTATGAAGGATCCCTTTTCTCCACATTCTAGCTAACACTTGTTATCTTTTATCTTTTTGATAGTAGTCATTCCAACTGGAGTGAGGTGACATCTTATTGTGATTTTGATTCAAACACCGTTCAGCCACAAAAAAGAATGAAATCTTGTCATTTGTGGAAACAGGGACAAACCTGCGGGACATTATGTTAAGTGAAATAAACCAGGCACAGAAAGACAAATACTACATGATTTCATTCATATGTGAATTCTTTTTTTTTTTTTTAATTGGAGTTTCACTCCATCGCCCAGGCTGGAGTGCAGTGTCACGCTCACAGCCACCCCAGCGTCGACCTGCTGGGCTCCTGCAATCCTTCCGCCTCAGTCTTCCAAGTAGCTGAAACTACAGGTGCACACCACTGCACCTGGTTAATTTTTAATCTATTGTAGAGATGAGATCTCGCCAAGTTGCCTGGGCTGATCTCAAACCCGTGGGCTCAGGCATTCCACTTGCCTTGGCCTCCCAAAGTGCTGGGATTACAGGCTGAGCCACCGAGCCTAGCCCCGATGTGAATTCTTTTTTTTTTTTCACCTTTACATTTTTTATTTTAAAATTGTGGGGTACAATTCAGGGTTAGGTATACAAATATTCATTGCGCAGGTACCCTTGTTGATGAGGTATGCCCCACTTCCCCTGGCAGATTTCCACTGTTGCCAATCCCACCTCCCCACTCTCTCATCCCCCCTCAGTTTCCCATTTCTGTCAATCCTTTTCTTATAGTATTACGATAGTTGTTCAAGTTTCACTTATGAGTGAGAACATGTGATATTCAGTTCTTTGTTTCTGTGAAAGATCACTCAGTATTATAGACTCTAAGTCCATCCAGGTTGCTGTGAAGTTCATGATTTTGTCCTTCTTTATGGCTGCATAATATTCCATCGTGTATACGTACCAGATTTTTAAAACCAGGTCCTCTTTTGATGGGCAGCATGGATGGTTCCATGTTCTTGCTATTGTGAACAATGCTGTGATAAACATACGCGTACAGGTATCTTTTTGTTTTTTGGGTTTTTTTTGAGTTGGAGTCTCACGGTCGCCCAGACTGGAGTGCAGTGGCCGCTCCCAGCCACCGCAGCCTCGACCCGCTGAGCTCCGGGGATCCTTCCGCCTCAGCCTTCCAAGTAGCTGGAACTACAGGCGCGCGCTACCATGCCGGGCTCATTTTGATTTATTGTAGAGAGGAGGTCTCACCAAGTTGCCCAGGCGAGTCTCAAACCCGCGGGCTCAGGCAATCCACTCACCTCAGCCTCCCAAAGGCGCGGGATTACAGGCTGAGCTGCCGAGCCCGGCCAGTGTATATGTACCAGATTTTTTAAATCAAGTCCTCTTTTGATGGGCAGCATGGATGGTTCCATTCTTGCTATTGTGAACAATGCTGTGATAAACATACGTGTACAGGTATCTTTTTTTTTTTTTTGAGTTGGAGTCTCAGTCTGCAGCCCAGACTGGAGTGCAGTGGCTGCTCCTGGCCACCACAGCCTCGACCTGCTGGGCTCTGGCGATCCTTCCACCTCAGCCTTCCAAGTAACTGGAATTACAGGCATGTGCTACCACGCCCGACTGATTTTTTGATTTATTGTAGAGATGAGGTCTCGCTGCCCAAGCGGGTCTTGAACCTGCGGGCTCAGGCAATCCACTCACCTCAGCCTCCCAAAGGCACGGGATTACAGGCTGAGCCTCCGAGCCCGGCTAGGTATCGTTTTTATAGAGTGATTTGAGTTCTCCTTGGTATATTCCAGTAGGGGGATTGCAGGGTCATATGGAAAGTCGATTTTTAGACCATTTAGGAATCTCCACACTATATTCCACAGAGGCTATACTAGTTTACACTCCCACCAACAGTGTAGAAGTGTTTCCTTTTCACTGCATCCTCTCCAGCATCTGTTTTTTTTTTGAGTTATTGATGATAACCAACCTGACTGAGTTAGGTGGTATCTCGGTGTAGTTTTAATTTGCATTTCTTTGATGACTAGTGAGGCTGAGCATTTTTTCATGTATCTGTTGGCTGCTTGTATGTCTTCTTTTGAGAAAGTCTATTCATATCTTTTGCTGCCAACTGTATGTCTGACAAAGGCCTAATCTAGGATCTACAAGGAACTCAAAACGTGCCAAAAAGAAAAAAACAAGCAGCCCTGTTACTAAGTGGACAAAAGATATAAGTAGACACTTCTCAAAACAAATTTTTACAAAGGTTAAAAATACATGCTCTAAGTGATGTCAGGCTGATTATGGAGATTAGATTATTCAGTATTTAAAAAAATATTGATTACCTATAATATTCCAAGAACTGTTCTTGACACTAGGAATATAAAATGAGAACAAAACAAAGTGCTGTGGTTGTGGAGTTTATATGACAATGGGGTAAACAGGAAATAATCAGACCACTAAATTGTAATTATAGCATCAAGTAGTGCTAAGAAGAAAATTAAAGCAGGGTATAGAGATAGAGAAGGGGTGTTATTAATAGAAATGGTTGTCTCTGAGGAAATGCCATGTGAACAGGAGCATGAATGAGTGAGGGAATGAGACAGGTGACTATCTGAAGGAAGACTATTTCAGGAAGTGGTAACAATGACTATAACACTGAGTGAAGATGCCGAGATAGGAGAGTGTTTGAGACTTGCAAAGAGGACAACAAAATGTCATGAGCAAGGAGAAAAATGACAGGAAATGGTTGTAGGGAACTATTCAGAGTCAGATCAGGTAAGGACTTAAAGTTTTGTCTTGACTGTTGGAAAACTACTGTATGATGTCTAGGGGCAAAGTGATATGACATAATTTCCATTGTAAAAGATGCACTCCCAGCCGGGCTCGGTGGCTCAGCCTGTAATCCCGTGCTTTGGGAGGCCGAGGTGAGTGGATTGCCTGAGCCCGCGGGTTCGAGACCCGCCTGGGCAACTTGGCGAGACCTCATCTCTACAATAAAATCAAAATATTAGCCGGGCGTGGTAGCACATGCCTGTAGTTCCAGCTACTTGGAAGACTGAGGCGGAAGGATCGCCGGAGCCCAGCAGGTCGAGGCTGCGGTGGCCGGGAGTGGCCACTGCACTCCAGTCTGGGTGACAGAGTGAGACTCCAACTCAAAAAAAAAAAAAAAAAAAAAAAAAAGATGCACTCTGGCTACTGTGGAAAGAACTGTTGATTCCCACAGCAGAAAACTTCTTGGGGGAACAGGCAGTGAATCCCAGAGAGAGATGGTGATGGCTTGGATTGGTACAGGAAGAAGTGATAGCATGCTGGATCTTATTTGAATGTAGATTTAACAGGATTCGCCTGATAGCTTGGAAGTAAAGTTATGAGAAATAGAGAGGCATCAGGATGACTCCAAGGTTTTTAACCTAAGAAACTAGACGTTGTATGGTGATAACTGCTGTGATGCGAATCTTTAGAGGAAAAGGATGTTTAGCAAGGAGTAGGAGACAGAATCAACAGCTCAATTTTGAATTTACTAAGACTAAAATGTCCATAAGACAGACATCCTAGCACTAGCACAGTTATAACGATTTGAAGGAGAGGTTCATGCTGGAGATCTAAATTCAGGAGTCAATCAGCCTATAGAATGTGTTGATTCACTGGGGTGGACAGGATTATCTAAGAGGAAGGGAACACTATAGCATCTCAAGATTGAGGAGATGAAGAGGATCCGGGAAAGGTGACTGGGAAGGAACAGCCAGATGAGTGAAAAATAAATCAGGAGAATATAATGTATCAAGTTCCAAGTTTTAAAAAATGATTTAAAGGAAGAGGGAATCATAATTTAAAGGAAAAGAGAATCATCATATCCAATGATACTGAGAGTTTGAACCAAGAAGGTGAAGGAAGAGTGGAAAAAGGTGGGAGTACAGTTGAAACTGAGGGCTAGCTGTGACTGGCATTACAGCATGTTTGAATGATGATAGCAATGATACAGAAGACAGGGGGGAAATGATGTGTCCAGGCAGAATACAGAGGAGATAACTGTATGAGAAATGTCCTGAAGTATACAAGCATGGCATCCAGTATGTGATGAAAGAAGTTGGTCCATGTATAATATGGACAGTAGGTCCATGGGATCAGCAAGGAGGGGCAGAGCACACATGGTCAGAGATGCTGGCAAGCTGGAAGATTCAGTGGCAGAAGCTGAAGAAGAGGTTCTTCTGATTTTTTTCATTTTTAGGTAGAATAAGAAGAAAGGTCATCAGCTCTAAGCAAACGTTTTGTATTTCTGTCTTAATTACCAGACTTTTTGTTAAGGTCAAGGATCAAGTCCTCTCTAGTTTTTATCAGTAGCATCTGATCCAATGCATGACATATATTAAATATATAATAAATGATTATAAAACTCAAAGGAATAATAATGTTTAAAAGTTATCTTGACTTTACCATCCATAAATATGCAATTTGAACATACTTACATGAGTGTTTATGCATATTTTATTTAAGTAGAGTTAAATATAGAGTGTTTGAGAAGGCTAATTCTGAATATCTTACCTCAATGCGAAGTTTTCATCCTCTAACACTTGTTTTATTTTAGAAATAGAGCAGAATTGGTTCTCTCAGTTCACATAGATTATGTAGCTAGGCAAAAACATTCAAAGATATTCACAAAGTCAGCATTTTTCCTTTCCGAGCAAGACACATTTCTGAATGATTGTCAATGATGGTCTTAATTTTTGAAAACATGTAAGTGATTTCCCAGTTGAAAGGTGGCACAGAGTGTGAAATTTTGAGTTGATTTGATTTGGAAGACATCCCAAAAGATAAAGAGTAATATAACATCACTTTATACCTTTTCATTGTTGACTACTTTGAGGTTTCTCAAAAAAAAAAAAGGTTTCTTATTCTTAACACTTGACATTTTGGTCTTGATAATCCTTAGTTATGGGGATCAGCGGTGGGATGGAACTTCTCTGAGCACTGAAGGACATTTTGTAGTATCTCTGGCTTCTGTCCACTAAATGGCAATAACACCCTCTCCTGAGTGTGACAGCCATGAATGTCTCTAGACATTGTCAAATCCCTGCAGGTTTGGTGGGAGAGAAGCACCCTGGTTTGAGAATAACTACTGTTACAGCAAATCAGCTGGAGCCCCGGATCCGATCAGCAGAGAAAGAAGATAGGGGAGAGCTGGAGAGGAGCTCTATGCCTGGTAAAGAAGCGCCACCGCAGTCATTTTCTCTCCATATGTGGATTCTTAAAAAAATGATCTTATAGAAGTAAAGAGGAGACTAGTTGTTACTAGAGGCTAGGGAAAGGAGGGGTGATGACGTAATGGAGATAGGGGTCAACAGGTAAAAAGTTTCAATTAAATAGGAGGAATAAGTTCTGGTGTTCTATTGCACAGTAGAGTGACTATATAATGTATTGCATATTTCCAAAGATAGAAGAAAATATTTTGAATGATTTCACCACAAAAAAGATAAATGTTTGAGATGCCAGATTTGTTAATTATTCTGATTTGATCATTACACAATGTATACATTTATCAAAACATCACATTATACCCCACAATAAATATATACAATTATTGTGTGGATTAAAAATAAAATACAACTTTAAAAAATACCAATACACTCATATTTGTTTTTCCCCAAAGTTTATATACCACTTGAAAATTAGTCATGATTATGGATTTGGATTCTGGTGGCAATTCACAGAATAGTGAAAATATAATGGATCAGCATATTAGAGACCTGGATGACAATACTACCTTTGTGATTTGGATGGTACTTGAGATCTTTTCCAAGTACTCATATTCTACTCTGATTTTGTGCCTTAGGACTTTGCATTTGGGGGGATACCCTAGGAGCATTTCAGAATTTCAGGATTCTACTTGGAAAATCTTAAAATCAGGGAGTAGGATGAATATTAGGAATATTTGTTTAGAAAAGGAAGGAGTCATTTCTCAATCTTACACAGCCAGATGGCAGTGTTGCTTCTTGGAAGATAGTCATCAGAGATTTGTAGATTTGGGGCTTGACCCCTTAGCATTTGTTTTATTATTCTACTGAATCCAGTGTTCCTGCACCTGTTCCTCTCCAATCATGTCAATGGGGCAGCAACACAGGCTTCATTCTTTACTTTTGTCAAGTATCTTTATTCTTATATATTTTTTTCTTGAACATATCTCTGATTCCCTGGAGGAATAATATCTGCCTAAAAGAAAAATTGTATGAGGAAGAATTAAAACATAGTTCCTGGCTCTCATTCTGTGAAAAGACTCATTATAAGGGAAGCAATAGTGGTGTCTTTGCAATAGATTCCATGGAAACTGGTTTGAAATCTATAGGAAAGAGTACAAAAAAGCAGTTTGGTCCAATCCCTGTGACTGCAGGGTAATTAGTAAAATCCAGATTAATCAGAAACTTGCAAGGCAGAGGGGGTGATTTGACTAACAACCGGGGAAGGTAAAAATAACTGGGTAATGAAGTGGAACCAACTATAATGGGCAAATTGCTCACGTGATTGTATAGAAATCCATTATTTAGGCAGATGCTGTATCTTGTGGGCAAGCGATCTTTAAAGCTAGAACTATTGTATTTTTCTCAGCTGATTCTGCTTCATGCTTCCGTTGATCAGGGATTGAGGGCAGCATTAGAGTGGGGAATATTTTAGAAAACTCTTTCCAGGTCCAGTCTGGTACTTGTCATAAAAGGTAAAGCATGTATCCTGTGTCACTCTGAAGCTTTGTCACACATCATCTTATCTGATTCTCATAAAAAATAAACCCTGTCTTAAGCAGAAAGAACAGTTGTCACTCTTACTTTTTTTATAGGTGATGAACTTGAAGCTCCAAGATTTGAAGTGGTAGATTTAAATGTAGATACTAACAGCATGTAAAGTTTTTTTTTTTTTCATTAGTGATGCCTATGGGAGTTGTCAGGTACACCTACCCAGGCTGCAGCTGGAAAATTCTCTTTAATTTTTCTCAGACAGCATGGAAAACTCAATGCACACATTATTGGGCAAATCATCAGATTCACGGATGACATGAGCACAATTTTTGTCCAGGTGAAGTTCTCAGAGATAACTAATTGCAAGCAACATCCACTGCTTATTCAAAATGAGAAGTTTCACTCTAACAAAAAGAGTTAACCTTAGGCATGAGGGGAATAGGTGTCTGCTATGTGGCAAGATTCAGGAAGCATCCAAATGGCTTTTATCTCTGCCTTGATACAAATCCAAATAGATCTGTTCCTCCTGATGCCATTCTCCCAGATGGGAGATTATATGAGATTATACACAGGACCAGAGGTAGATGGTGACATTCTTATAGCACAGCGTAGAGGTTTGAGATCAAGTAGATGGAGTGGAACATTTGGCAAAAAGAGAGGACAAAGAGACAGAAAGCGAATTCCCAAGCTTTGAGGCTTGAAACATGAACAGAGTCTAATTCAACTTCCCAGTGAGGAGTCAGCAAGTAGAAAAGCAACAACAATAATAATTTAAAAATTAATTCCTTAGGAATAGCAAGGCATTATGCTAGGTGTCATGGAGGAAAGAAATAAGGAAAACATTGTCCTGCTCTCAAGAATTTTGCAGCTTAGTTTTAGAGAGAACACATATGCATAATGAAACCACACCTACCCATCCAAGACAGTTCAATACATAGAGCAGAGATGTGTTTGAGCCCGGTAATACAAGAAGATGCTTTTGTCCTTACTGTTTATTTTGTGATTTGAGAGAACATGGGAATTTGTCTAGGGTTAGAATGCAATAGTTGATGCTATATAAATGGAATCATACAATGTGTAACCTTTTGTGAACTGACTTTTTCTACTCAATATAATTTGAGACTCATCTAAAAAAAAAAAGAATGCAATATTTTAGAAGAGATTAGATAAGAGTTAAGGTTTAGTTTTTTTTATCCTAACCATAGACCACATAATATAATCAGCAATCATTTATTGAATGTTAATCATGAGTAAGATTCCTTATATTTGTATAGTATTTAAGAAATGGATACAATGAACATTATTTGGGTGACAGATACACAAAAAGCCCAGACTTTACCACTACACAGCATATCCATGTAACAGAACTACATCCGTACCCCTTAAACTTATACAAAAAAGAAATAACAAAAACACGTGACATTTATGTTTTCTATGTATTCATATAATTTTCCTGCAAGTTAGGTCAGGCAGAGATTACTCTGTGAACTTATGCTTGAGACTCCTGACCACATTGTCAAACTCAAAGATGACTTGACACACTGATGCTTAGTAGATGGTTCTTCCATCAAAGACTCCTACCCCAGTAGGGATGCAAACGTAAGTCTCATACAAGAAAGAAACACAAAAAGGAAAAAAAATGGGGGGCAGTGAAATTTTGAAAACACTGGTTTATAAATCAGAAGATTATGATTATGGTTTGTATCCTGATGATGCTGTTCACAATGAAGGAACCTAGGAAAGTTATTTGACTTCTTGAGATCCTATCCTTTTGTTTGCAAAACTAGACAACAGTTTGTTTCCAGAGGTTGCTAAGAAGTTCAAATGAAAAGTCATATGTGGATGGGCTTTAGAGTCAATGAAATTCTGCATCAATGTGTGGCATTAATAAAATTAAAAAGCATAGAAAAGTGTAAAATGAAATGGTAATTACAATAACAAATATGCATTGATTGCTTATTATTTTAAGAGCTGTCATAAACTTTATATAGGATATATGTGTGCGTGTGTTAATTTCCACAAGAACTTTTGAAATATGTATTATTTTCCTGTTTTGCAAGTGAGGAAAACCGAGGTTTAAATGTTTAATCAGTTGTCTATATTTACATAGCTAGTAAATATCAGAGCCACAAATGAAGGTTATAACGTATTGTTTCTTTCATGGCTTTGTGTGGTTTCAAGGAGAAAAAAATGGAAGATGGTAAAATATGATACTGTGAATTTGCTATTGCAAATTGGTTATTTAATATGGGTTGTGGTCAAATATGTTGATTATCAGGAAGAAATTATTTACCAAAGAATAAGATACTAAGCATAATCAAATGGTAGCCTATGTAAAGAACCACAAGAACAAGTTGAGAAAGTACCCTAATTATTACAGATATTTGTGACTCAAAAAACATATACAGAAAGTTTCTTGAAAAAGTTGGAGTCAGTGAGTTGAAATTATGAAATGACTTTTTCCACATAAGTGGAATTTCAGGACTTTTTAAAAATTTTATTTTAAAGATGTGTGACACCACAGACTGAAAAAAATATTTGCCAACTGTGTGTCTGACAAAGGGCTAATATCTAGGATCTACAAGGAACTCAAACGTGTTGAAAAGAAAAAAAACAAACAGCTCCATTACAAAGTGGGCAAAAGATATGAATAGACATTTCTCAAAAGAAGACATACGAACAGCCAACAGACACATGAAAAAATGCTCAGTCTCACTAGTCGTCAAAGAAATGCAAATTAAAACTACACTTAGATACCACCTAACAGTCAGTATGGCCATCATCAAAAACTCAAAAAACAGCCGGGCTCGGTGGCTCAGCCCGTAATCCCGCGCCTTTGGGAGGCTGAGGTGAGTGGATTGCCTGAGCCTGCGGGTTGGAGACCCACCTGGGCAGCGAGACCTCATCTCTACAATAAATCAAAAACTCGGCCGGGCATGGTAGCGCATGCCTGTAGTTCCAGCTACTTGGAAGGCTGAGGCGGAAGGATCGCCGGAGCCCAGTAGGTGAGGCTGCGGTGGCTGGAAGCGGCCACTGCACTCCAGTCTGGGCGACAGAGTGAGACTCCAAGTCAAAAAAAAAAAAAAAAAACTCAAAAAACAACAGATGCTGGAGAGTATGTGGCAAAAAGGGGACATTTCTATACTGTTGGTGGGAGTGTAAACTAGTACAACCTCTGTGGAAAACTGTGGTGATTCCTAAAAGATCTAAAAATAGACCTTCCATACAACCCCGCAATCCCCCTACTGAGAATATACCCAGAAGAACTCAAATCCCTCTATAAAACATATACCCGTACATGTATGTTTATTGCAGCATTGCTCACAGTAGCAAGAACATGAAACCAACCATGTTGCCCATCAAAAGAGGACTGGATCAAAAAATGTGGTGCATATACACAATGGAATATTATGCAGCCATAACGGACAAAATCATGAACTTCACAGCAACCTGGATGGACTTAGAGTCTATAATACTGAGTGATCTTTCACAGAAACAAAAGACTGAGTATCACATGTTCTCGCCCATAAGTGAACCTTGAACAATTATCATAATACTATAAGAAAAGGATTGGCAGTAGCAGGAAACTGCCGGGGGAAGGAGGTGGGATTGGCAGTTGTGGGAATCTGCTGGGGGAAGGGGACACACCCCATCAATGAGGGTACCTGCATAATGAACATTTGTATACCTAATCCTGAATTGTACCCCACATCTTTAAAATTAAAAAATTAAAAAAGACGTGGGGCACAATTCAGGGTTAGGTACATAAGTGGTCATTGTACAGATAAAGTTTGGGTATGCTTATTGATATTGTATGCCCCCCTCCTCCCCTGGCAGTGTCCCACTACTGCCAATCCCTTTCTTGTGGTATTGTAATAAATGTTCAGAGTCCAATTATGAGTGAGTACATGTAGTATTCAGATCTTTGTTTCTGTGCTAGATCATTGAGTATCAGAACTTTTCTTAAATGAGTACATTGCAACTATTCCTAATAAGCCCAGTTCTTATAAAATGAAGATCCTCCTTCAAATATCCACTGCCTTGATGGTTTTCACAGTTAAAAAATTGTTGGCTGGGCACAGTGGCTCACGTCTGTAATCCCATCACAATGGGAGGCCAAGATGAGAGAATTGCCTGAGACCAGGAGTTCGAGACCAGCCTGGGCAACTTGGTGAGACCTCGTCTCTACAATAAATTAAAAAATTAGCCAGTCATGGTGGCACATGCCTGTGGTTCCAGCTACTTGGAAGGCTGAAGCGAAGGATCACCTGAGCCCAGCAGGTCGAGGCTGCAGTGGTCACAAGTGTGCCACTGCACTCCAGCCTGGGTGACAGAGTAAGACTACAACTCAAAAAAACAAAAAACAAAAAGAAAAGAAAAAAATTGTTGAATATTCATATAATCATTTAATTATAATTAAATAAAATTATTACTAACACCTTGGATCCTAGCTAAACTATATGTATAATATTTAATTTTAACTGCTTTATATATATCATCAGTGCATAAAGGTGGACTGAGGAAGGTAAGAGTAATGTATTTCCCGAGAAATTAGATACAAGCACATTTCATTTTATTGTGCTCCACTTTATTACACATAGCAGATATTACATTTTTTACAAATGAATGTTTGTGGCAACCCTGTGTTGAACAATCTATTGGTGCTATTTTTTCAGCATCGTATGCTTACTTCATTTCTGTATCACATTTAGGTAATTCTCACAATATTTCAAATGGTATTATTGTTACTACATTTATTATGGTGATCTATGATCATTGGTCTTTGATGTTACTATTGCAATAGTTTTGGGATGCCATCAACTATGCCCATATATTGTGGCAAACTTAATTAACCAATGTTCTATGTGTTTTGAGTGTTTGTTCTCCTGTCATCTTTTTCCCACTCAATGGGGCTCCCTATCACCTGAGACAAAACAAAATTGAGATTAGGCCAGTTGGTAACCCACAATGACCTCTAAGTGTTCAAGTGAAAGGAAGAGTCACACTTCTCTCTTTTTAAATCAAAAGCCACAAATGACTAAGCTTAGTGAGGAAGACACGTTGAAAGCTTAGGTAGGCCAAAAGCTAGGCCTCTACTGCCAAACAGCCAAGGTGTGAATGCAACAAATTTCTCAAAAAAATTAAAATAATACTCCAGTGAATACAATAATAGGATTGCAGAGCAGCCTTATTTCTGATACAAAAAAAATTGTTTGAGTAGTCTGGATAGAAGATCAAGCTAGCCACAACATTACCTTTGCCAAAGCCTAACTTACAGCAAGGCCTTAGCTCTCTTCAATTCTATGAAGGCTGAGAGAGGTGGCAAAACTGCAGATGAACTGTTTAAAGTTGGCAGAGGTTGGTCCATGAGATTTAAGGAAAGAAGCTGCCTCCATAACCTACAAGTGCAAAGTAAAGCAGCAAGTAATGATGAAGAAACAGATGCAAGTTATCCAGAAGATCTAGCTAAGATAATGGATGAAGGTGGCTACGCTGACCAACAGATTTTCAATGTTGATAGAACAGCCTTCTATTAGAAGAAGATGTCATCTAGGGCTTTAACATCTTGAGAAGAGAAGTCAATGTCTGGCTTCAAAGCTTCAAAGAACAGGCTACCCCTCTTGTTAAGAGCAAATGCAGCTAGTGGCTTTAAATCAAAGCCAGTGATCATGAATCATTCTGAAAATCCCAGGACTCTTAGGAATTATGCTAAATCTACTCTTCCTGTGCTCTATGAATGGAAAAACAAAGCACATCTGTTTACAACATGGTTTACTACATATTTTAAGCCCACTATTGAGACCTACTGCTCAGAAAATAAAAAAGATTCCTTTCAAAATATTATTGCTTATTGGCAATGTAGCTAGTCACCAAAGAGCTTTGATAGAGATGTATAAGGATGTTAATGTTGTTTTCCTGTCTGCTAATACAACATCCATTCTGTGATCCATGAATCAAGCAGTAATTGGGACTTTCAAGTCTTATTATTTGAGGAATACATTTCGTAAGGCTATAGCTGCCATAAATAATAACTCCTCTAATGGGTCTAGGCAAAGTAAATTGAAAAAAACTTCTGGAAAGAATTCATCATTCTAGATTCCATTAAGGACATACATGGTTCATGGGAGGAGGTCAAAATGTCAATATTAACAGGAGTTGGGAAAAAGTTGTTTCCAACTTTCATGGATGACTTGGAGTGGTTCAAGACTTCAGTAAAGAAAGTAGCTGCAGATGTGGTGGAAATAGCAAGAGGGTTAGAATTAGAAATGGAGCCTGTGGATGCAATTAAATTGCTACAACTTTATGATGCAACTGGATGGAACACATGAGGCATTACTTTTTATGAATGAGCAAAGAAAGTGGTTTCTTGAGATAGACTCTACTCCTGATGAAGATGTTATGAACATTGTCAAAATGACAACAAAAGATTTCAAATAATATTCCATAAACTTAGTTGATAAAGCAGTGGCAAAATTTTAGAGAACTGACTCTAATTTCGAAAGAAGTCCTAGTGTAAGTAAAATGCTATCAAATACCATTACATGCTACATAAAAGGCTTTCATGAAAAGTCAATCAATGAGACAAACTTCATTGTTGTCCCATTTTGAGAAATTGCTACAGCCATCCCAAACATCAGCCACCACCACCTTATCAGTCAGCAGCCATCAACATCAAGGCTAGACACTTCATCAACAAAAAGATTATGACTTCCTGAAGGCTCAGATGATTGGTAGCACATTTCTACCAATAAAGTCTTTTTAAATTAAGGCATGTATATTGTTTTTAGACATAATTTTGTTACACACTTAATAGACTACAGTATAGTGTAAACATAGCTCTCATATGCACTAAGAAACCAAAAAATGAGTGTGACTTGCTTTATTGCTATATTTGCTTTATTGCAATGGTCTGGAACCAAACATGCTATATCTCCAAGGTATGTCTATACACGAGAGCCTAAGTGTTTTGACTCGACATGCATCATTTCAGAGTGTTTTAAGAGTTATTCATGAAATAGGAACACATTTTATTCTGACTGAATATTCAAAGCACTAGGAACCATTTTCTGGCAGAGATTTGATCTAGGAACTCTAAGAAAAACGTCATTGCTAAACTGTACAATCATTTATATTCTTTGTGGAGTTTTGCTTCTTGTGTCTTCCAGGTAGGAGCTCTCATTACAGAGCATGTATCTCAGAGATTGAATGAAATTAATCCTTTTTTGTCATTGTAGCATTGCAATGTACGTACTCTTTGAGTTTGACTCCTGTCTTCACAATTGTACATCTCAGTTCTCTCAGTTTTCACTCACATATTCACCGTATGGTTCTCTGTATTGACTCACTGATTATTATTATTTGGTGGATGCTTTCTTCTTATTTTGTCGAATTCTTAATTTTTTATTCTCAGTGCCCTTTGCCTATTTCTGCTTACACAGAGTTTATTCTGTTTTCATAATTTATTGGATTTCTCTTTTCATACATCATTCAACTTATGTTTAGGCTTCACAGAGTTTTTTACACAAAGTTTAGTCATTAATATACTTCTGAAAACTTGTCAACCTTTGAGTAAACATCCAAAAACCTAAATAAATGGTTTTATTAAGTTAATGTCCAGAATTTCATTCAATTTCTATGACTATTCAACCACATATCAGCTCTATGGTGTTGGAACATTTATAAATTAATGGTCAATATTTTCTGTGATCACTTAGGAAGCATTAACTGATGTGCGCCCATGAAAGCTAACCCCAGCTATCCTTTGATTAAAGACTTCATTGTTTTATATATATATATCATGGTTCAAATGAACCATGATGATTCATTTGAAATAGTAATGTTTTCTGCAATATTTTTCTCTTATGTCTTTTCAAATAGTTGGTCAGGCTTTGCCATTTTGCCTTGTGGATTTTTACAGAACACATAGAGATAGGATAGCTAAAGTCATTGGCTTTCCTTGCCCTTTTGAAATCTTCACCCCATTACACAATAATTTTACCTATTCCATAGTTCACATGGGGAGAAAAGGAGATGGCTTTTTTTTTTTTTTTTTTTTTTTTTTTTGGAGTTGGAGTCTCACTCTGTCACCCAGACTGGAGTGTAATGGCCGCTCCTGGCCACCGCAGCCTCGACCTACTGGGTTCCAGCGATCCTTCTGCCTCAGCCTTCCAAGTAGCCGGAATTACACACATGAGCTACCACGCCCGGCTAATTTTTTTATTTATTGTAGAGATGAGGTCTCGCTGCCCAGGCGGGTCTCGAACCCGCGGGCTCAGGCAATTCACTCACCTCAGCCTCCCAAAGGCGTGGGACTACAGGCTGAGCCACCGAGCCCTGCTAGGAGATGGCTTTTGAAGGTAAGTGGGAAAGAAAAAGAAAGAGATTGAGGTTTGGGTCTGAGGTTGGAAAGGGACCAGAAGTTGAGGGTTCTAGTGAGCCCAAATCTATACATAATCCAGAGGCAGCCCTCCACAGAGATGACAACCCTCAGAAGAATCGCTTGAGATAAACTCAGGGAGTCTGGATATCATTCCCAGGGACTCCTTGTATTGTGAAATCCTTCAAGGTATTGAAGAGATGTGACTGGATGACTCACAGCAGAATGAAAAACAGATCGGTCTTGCAGAGGCTGAGACTATGAAGGAAACAGAACATGGTAGATCCCAGAGAAAACCAGGAACAGCACACAGTTTGGCAGCAATATTCCAGGGACTTCACAAGAACTCAGGGGAGGCTGAACCTGAGCTACATGATGTTCAGTTTTGCCAATGAGTCCCATGTTTCAAGTATGGCAAAGAAGCAACAGAGAGTCTTGTCAGGACGCTGAGTAGCTCAAAGGTCACCATTAGACCCAGGGTTTTTGGCCAACATTGGGAGAGGGGAAGTCTGAAGAAAGAATTGGTTTGAATATCTCACTGGTTCTATGGGTTTAGCACTTGGGATCAGTTTTTATTTAAAGAAGTAAACAAATGAATGCTTCTTGAACAGCTAAATATCAAGTTGTGATTCATACCTATTACATAGGTAAGATTGTCCTCTAAGCACAAGGGCTTAAAAATGCCTGTTAAAGAGCTGCTTTTCCCAGGACAGCAAATATGACAGGTATCATACTAAGGAATCTTAAAATGTTCAATTTGGAAGAAATATGATTGACAATAAAAATTTGGGGAGAAGGAAGAAAAAAAGCTAATGTAGGCACCATCAAGGCAGTATCGTCTAGGAAAACAAAAGCCCAGTCATGTCAGCATGATCTTCCCAGCAGTGAGGAGATGAATTTCTAGTGCTGTTAAACATTCAAACATTTGTATTCTTACTGCCTAATTCCATGCTCAGCAATTGGCATTCTGACATTATGGTATATAGCATAGCATGTCTACTGGGAAAAATGGGTGTATCAAGCTGGCTTCAGCATGACCTGGTTGACAATTTTATTTCTCATTATAAATTAGCTTTCCAATTTTAAGTGGTAGCTCTATGAGCTTTAGATACATCCTGAATACAGCCAGCTCTTTGGCACAGTGGTGATTTAAAACATCAGTGCATATTATTTGACTTTCTTCTCACCAAAAGGTGGGTGTATGTACGCTCCAGTTGAAACTGAGCAGCGTTTTGTCACTGCCTTGACAAAGAAAATGCGGTGGAGGTGACTCTGGTGGCTGAGAAAAGGCTTCTACCTACTTCTTCTGGGACAGTCACTTTTGGAATTATGAACAAGTAAGAAGTTTGGCTACCCTGAGGTCATCAGGTTTGAGAGACCATATAAAGAGAGCCACATAAAGAGGGCCTGAGGCCGGGTTCGGTGGCTCAGCCTGTAATCCCAGCACTTTGGGAGGCTGAGGCTAGTGGCTTGCTTGAACTCGCAGGTTCGAGACCCACCTGGGCAACTTGGTGAGACCTCGCCTCTACAATAAATCAAAAATTAGCCAGGTGTGGTAGCGCGCACCTATAGTTCTGGCTTACTTGGAAGGCTGAGACTGAAGGATCACCAGAGCCCAGCAGGTCGAGGCTGCGGTGGCCGGGAGTGGGCACTACACTCCAGTCTGGGCTACAGAGTGAAACTCCAACTCAAAAAAAAAAAAAAAAGCCTGAGATGACATGAAGAGAGAAAAGTGTCCTGCTATCCAGATGCTGCCCGCTGTTTCTCTTCAGCCATACAAAAGACCTGAGACAGAACCTCCCAACAGAGTGTTTTCTCAAATCCTGGAACACAGTAATTATGAGTAATCGCGCATGCCTATTGTTGGTTGAAGCCAAGTCTTAGGGTGAATTGTTAGGAGGGATAGATAACTAGAAGAGGCTCTGAGGAGCTTGGATTTCTGACTCTACAATGAAGTGGAGCAATGACGAAATTGCCAAATTATTTCCATGAAACCTCCTGTGGGACAGCCAATCAGCCATTAAGCTTCTGCCATTTAGCTGCACCTTTCTCATTAAAACTTGACTCCAACTAGAAATTCCTTATGGACAGTGAAATTATCATCAGTTGCTTTTTCCCCCTGCATCTACCTAATTTTGAGCACCTACAGAAACAACATAATTAATGTTAACTTACAAGCATTCTCAAGAAAGCAATACCATGCAGTTTGAACATAGTGCCCCAGAATCCTTGACAATCAAAACTGCCAAAGAAAATCATGTCACCAGCAGTCACATGATAGCACATAAATAGCTAATATTTTTTATTTATGAAGCAATGGAATGTTTATGTGCCAAACACGATTCCAAAGCTTTCTGTGCTTTTACACATTTAGTCCTTACAACATCTTATGAAATAGGTTCCACTATTAACCCCATTTTGCAGATAAGGAAACTGAGTCAGAGAGGCAAAATGACCTTGCTTTCCCAGGGTCACTCTTGAGTAAGAGACTAAAATAGGAATGAAACTTAACGCCATCTGGGTCAAAAGCCTATTCTATTATCTATTACAACTTAGTGAATCTGAATAGATTCCTGGCTCTAAAATGAGATTATTGATGATTGTTTTTACATAGGTAATGTGGTAAAGAATAAAGAATACAAGTTTGGGAATGTAGGTTTATGTCATATCTGTCTCTTACTGGCTGTGGTCCTCATACAGATTAATATAACTCCTCTAAACCTCTCTTTGAATAAAATAAGTCTATAAAGTGGAGATAATAATGTTCCCCTTTCAGGATTGCTTTCGGGATGTAATTTGATAAAGCTTGCGGAGAGCCTTGCATGATGCTAACACTGATAACAATAGTTCAATCAACTAACTTTGGATGGCAATCAACCCCTAACTTTCTTCAGCTGGAAAAGAATACCACAGAATGGTTTATAAACCACAGGAAAGCTCAACTGAAGCAGGCTTCGGTTGAGTTGAGATGTGCCCAAAGGATCATTCACTAGTCTACAGTGAAGTCATATTAGTCACATATTCAACTTTTGAGAAGTCAACTTGCCAAAACAGCAGAGAGAGAAGAAACAGTTTTAATGTGTAGAAAATTCCAGCTTGCCGGGCTCGGTGGCTCAGCCTGTAATCCCGCGCCTTTGGGAGGCTGAGGTGAGTGAATTGCCTGAGCCCGCAGGTTCGAGACCCGCCTGGGCAGCGAGACCTCATCTCTACAATAAATCAAAAAATCAGCCAGGCGTGGTGGTGCATGCCTGTAATTCCGACTACTCGGAAGGCTGAGGCGGAAGGATCGCCGGAGCCCAGCAGGCGAGGCTGCGGTGGCCGGGAGTGGCCACTGCACTCCAGTCTGGGCAACAGAGTGAGACTCCAACTCAAAAAAAGAAAAGAAAATTCCAGGTCTCTGGACACTGCTAGGGGATGGACGGAGGGAAAAAAGAGGGGGTATGGTGCAACACACTGGGTACCTGGGCCACTATTGGGGGAGAGAGGACTAGCTAGAAGCCCAAATTTCACCTGCATGCAACTTACTTATACCTAAGTAAATCTCCACTCATATCCCGCGACTTTAAAATAAAATGAAATTCTAGCTCTCTTAAGTCTGAGAGTTAGCATGAGAAGGGACAGGTGAATCATCTTTCTAATACTCTCTGTTCCAAGTAGCTCTGACAGTTGGGAGCATCTTGCTTTAATGGGTGTGGTTCTAGTAAAGCTTTTTGTTTGTTTGTTTGTTTTGATCAAACATAAGCAAGTTGTTTAATTTTGTGCAATTCTAAGGAAGATTAGTACTTTCCAGTATTGGAGGACAATCTAGTGCTGTACTCACTATAGTGACAGGAAACATCGTGATGATCTCCAATGGGGTGCCTTCCCTCAGGAATTTCTGAAGGTAACATTTACTATAGTTGATTTTCATTTTATTGACATGTTGTAATGCCACTGTATTTCTGACATGGTTTATTTATTGTTTGTTGCTTGTTTAGGCTCTTACGTTTCTCAAAAAAAATTCAGTCATAAAGGATTCGGATTATGTATTGGAAAGCACGCTGGCATTCAAACTTCTGCATGATAAAGTACATCAATAAGTGAATCTGTTCCAAAATCTTTAGTTTACATTTTTCTTGTTTCTAAAAGTTTTCAGAGAAATTATCATTTCACAGTACTGCAAATTCTCCAAGAGTATAAATTTTATATGGGAACAAATTGTTCTGGTTTTCCATTCAGAGAGTGTATAGTTGACTATTTCCCTGACTACACTGGTGTTTATTATTGTAAGCAATCTTATCTAAAAGGGAAAAGGGAGAGTTCGTGTTTTCATCATTTACTTTGTTGATGCCTGGGGTTTAGAACCATTCCAAGGCACTGCTTGTCAGCTTTCTTTGAAGTGTCCAAAACATTTTCAATTGCTGTATTTTGTTTTCTGCAAAGTGAACAGAGTAAGCAGATTCTCCTGGTGCTTAATCTTGTTACCTTATCAAGCAAACCATGAACACGGTAGTAAGAATCTAATACACTTGGTATGTCAATATTAATTCTATGACTTATTTTTCTGAGTTATATCATTACATAATGAAGGTTTGGTTTTAAGCAACAGAAATAATTTCATTTTGCAGAAGTTAAACAGAATTTATGTGGAAAACTATCAGGAGCTAATAGGGACTAGGTTTTGAAATGAGCCAGAACCAAGGCTATCTTTCAAGCTGGAAAACAAAAATCAGCAGCTGGGGCAGTCAGTTCCTTCCCACCTTCTACCCCAAGAGGGAACAAAAATTTCTACCACTGTTATTCTTTATTCTTCTACAATGAGCATGGGAGTGTTAATATCCCCTTACTCCAAAGCCTCTGAGATGACAGCAGAAGCCAGTTCTGAAGACGACAGATGTAACCTAAGTCAGGAAACACTTAGGAGGGAGGGACTCTGAGGAGTGTGAGGACTTACTGAAAGGTAAGAAGCCAGTGGATGACATCTTCATGGTCCAGAGGTAAGGAGGAGGGATAAGAAGAAGATGTAGGTCTCCATGTAGTGCTGGGGTCAGGGCATGTTGCACTCTTGGGTTTAAAAGGCATTTTATCTCCATAGTATGACCTCACACCCAGAGTTTTCTATTCTACATATTTTTTACCTTGAATATTAAATCACAATTTTTTTTTAAAAAAAGGAAAGTAAACCTGGGAGGTAGAAAGCCTTTCTTAAGCACCTGAGCTTTGGCTAAAGCTGAGGGGAGTTACCAGAGGATCTCCTTGAGCAAAGGAAAACCACCCCATGTTGCCAACGTGTCTTCTTGAACTTGGAGGAGGACATATGGGGAAACTCTAGTATCAGAGAGATTGCAGCCTGGGAGATGTCCCACCTCTGACAGCTTTCAGCTATTGCCTAGCTGTGGCACTCTGAGAAGACTTGGAAAGTGATTTCTTTCCCCTGAGGGGCCCTCAGAAAAGGAGAGAATTGCTTCCATGAGGTAGAGGGAATGATTCCTTACTTTCCAGCTCCATCAAAGCACTTCACATTCTAAGGAAAAATGATTCTTGAGACAGGCGAACCAAACATAGAGTGGAAGCAGGATGTAATTTTGCATGTAAATCTCTGATGTTTTTAACTTTTCTTTCATGGTTTTCCAATGAAAAAGTTAGTTTTGGTCTCATTGTCAGAGGAATGTAAAAGATAAATTGCATTTGTCTTGCATTTGTCTTTGAGGATGTATAATCTGAGTTACATACCCGTCCCCCTTTTATTAGCGACAATAAAGCAATATGATAGCTTCTTGATACAATGGGGAAAAAAAACAAAAAATCATAGAGAAAGATTTTTTTTAACCCTTACGATACTCTTTGATGTTATGAAACTTGTTTAAAAAGTCGGAAAGATTTGTGGAAAAGAATAAATTCTTTTGGTTTGATAGATAAAATAATTTTCTGGAGAAAGTATTATTTGAAATGACCTTGAAAAATAGATAAAATTTTATCTATCAGATGGAACTTTGGGAAGAGGGAAGCATCATGTTAAAAGACTCAAGAAGCAGGAGAATTTTTCTTTTGAAAAGTGGTCAACCTTTAAAACATTGAAATGAAGACAATTGCAGCAAATGTTCATCAATATGTGTTTTGATTTTTTAAAAAATAAATGGGTTTCTAGACCCCAAAGATAAGGCAGATTTTTTTTTTCTGATAATCTGAATTGGTGACTTGTACACTTCCAGGGTAAGAGAACAGACATTAATGCCCTGCTGTTCCTAAAGTCCCTAAAAACCTGCTTAAAAGCCTCTAATGTATATTTCAAATTGTTGCAGTAATGTGAGAGGGAGAGTGCAGAGTACTGACAGAAGATACAACGTTCACTTAAGCATTTGCACATCTGCATTTTAAGGGAGAGAGATATTAAGCAATGAAAGGCCTCTCATAGGATTTTGCTTCCTTAGATTGGGACAAATAGTCTAGGCTTGGGTACCTTGATGTAACTGGTATATACATGCTAAGTGAGTGTTTGTTAAATAAATAAATGCCCTCTATTAAGAGAGGGTGATGGCCAGGCTCAGTGGCTCAGCCTGTAATCCCAGCACTTTGGGAGGCCGAAGCAAGTGGATTGCCTGAGCCCGCGAGTTCGAGACCCGCCCGGGCAACTTGGTAAGACCTCGTCTCTACAATAAATCAAAAAATTATCTGGGCGTGGTAGCGCGCGCCTGTAGTTCCAGCTACATGGAAAGCTGAGGCGGAAGGATCACCGGAGCCCAGCAGGTCAAGGCTGCAGTGGCCGGGAGCGAACTATCTGCCCACCTATCAGATCTTAAGCTTCTTTTTTTTTTTTTCCTCTTTTAATTTTTACTTTTAAATTGTGGGGTACAATTCAGGGTGAGGTATACAAATATTCATTGTGCGGATACCCTTGTTGATGAGCTGTGCCCCTCCCACCCCAGGCAGATATCAGCTACTATCAATCCCACCTCCTGTTAAGCTTCTTGATGGCACAGTATTTTGCACATTATAAGGACACAATATATGTTACTTGGATTGACTTGAACTCTAAAGTTACTTGCTTTAATTACTTGCTGACTTAGAAGGCCTTGCCTGAGCTTACACAACCCTTACCATTTGGAAGGGGAAAATATCAGGTATAAATTACTTATCAATATGGAAAACAGTTTCATCATTTGTCAAAATTTGTTTATACTTTATTTATACTTTTGGCCCTATTAAACAAAGTTTTCTAGTTAAAAGCCTTCAGATTTACTGTAAGCAGATGAGTTTACAGAGCTGCCTTACTTATATTCTTTCTTAACTTCCACCGGAACCAAAAAAGAAAAAAAAATTATGAGTCCTTCCTGCAAAGCCAGCTTCAAGTTTCCTAGTGCCGTCTAATTTGTAACTTTACCTTTCTCTGACTTCAACATCTTGATGGAATTAAAGACTAAGGTTTTTCATAATTTAACTTGCCATCAGCATGCAGTGACTCTAGAGCAGAAAAACAAATACACAGTGTCTTCAGAGCAGGAAGCCTTGTACATAACTCAGAGGAAGTCAAGCAAAGAGAATGTAATTGCATGCTGAAATCAAAATTATTATTGATCTACAAATCCTTACCTATACACAAAAAAGAACAAAATATTTTGAGGACAAAGAACACCCAATTGTAACTACGTAGACTTTTGTTGGCATGATGATTAATTCAGTGATGACTAAGAGAAAGGCCCCACCTGTATAGTTTTCTATGCACCTGGGTGTGTATCCCCAGAGACTAATTTTAATTCAAGTCCTTACTCAACATGACTTCAGACACCTTAAGCTGAAAATCCATGGCCTGGTTTCCAGCTTCCTCTTTGTAAGAAATTCGCTGATGGCTTTTACTACTCATTAAAGCTTACTAATATTAAATAACACTTTAAAAAGTAGATCTTGATTTATGGACATGGAAGTGCAACCTGATATACAAGAGATCCTGCTTCAATTTCTGTTTCCTAGAACACTTAATTAACCTTATCCATGGGAAATTTTGGTGCATCTTAACTAGAATAAAATTCTCTCTACCTTAGTTCCCCACTGCATCTGTCAGGGTCTAGTGAGAAAACAGAAATAACACCAGTAATTTGAATAGAAAAGACTAACATAAAGAATTAAAAACCAATAAAGGTATTTAACTACTAGAAGAGGTAAAAGGAAACCCTCGGGGGTCCAGGTACAGAAAGTGCTAAAACAAACAGCCACAATATCCAGGCTTAGGAGAGTTGACAATGCAAAAGCAAAAACTTAGCAGAGGGTCCTCCCAAGACTGAAGTTCAGATCTCTTTTTTTTTAATTTTTAATTTTAAAATTGTGGGGTACAGTTAAGAGTTAGGTGTACAAATATGCATTGTGCAGGTACCCTTGTTAATGAGGTGTGCCCCCCTTCCCCAGACAGATATTGACTACCATTAAGATCTCTTTAAAGAGAGTGGGAACAGGCAGTCCCAAGGACAAAGTGATTAGAGGGGATATGACCTGAGAGTGTGTCTGGCTGGAGTTGATACATGAGGGCCTCTGTACTGCTTAATAAGAAAGGAGGACCAGAACCTAGAAGGAAAGTGCCTTCCTGCTGCTATTGCCTTGCAGTGTCCCTCGAGCTCTTTCTGTAACTAAAACCAGCATTGTGCCAACTGGCAAAAGGTAAATATTTACAAGGTGTGCTCTGATATCACAAAGAAAGACAAAGGATATAGGGCTGAGAGTAAAGAAATGAATAATTGGCACACATATATGCCTATCTTAGTTGCCAATTTTTAAAAAAATGTAATGGCTAATATAAGATCTTTCTATGTTGTCTTTCATCCTTTAAGTCAAGAGTGTTAAACTCATCTGATCCTAGAAGCCTGGATTACCCAAATGAGTAAGATAGAATAGATATAAGACAATAGGGAGTGGTGTGAAGCATGGTAAAGTGGAGAGAACATGACTTGCCTTCTAAAAGTGTTCCAATTCATGAATGTGTGTGTGGGTGTGTGGGTGTGTGTGTGTGTGTGTGTATTCTACAGACTGCATGGGAAGCCAGTTTGCAGCTGGTGCATGGACACCCCATAATACTGAGTTAATAATTAATTATAAAACTGGATAATAAAGCTATCTACAAACCAAAGGATTTTGCTTGTGTGTGTGTGTGTGTGTGTGTGCGTGTGTGTGTGTGTGTGTTTTATTATGGCCAGTGAGAACTATCATTCTCAAGTTAGTAATGAAACCACAGATTCAACCAGTCATCCAATAAATTAGAATTAATTTATCATTCATCTACTAGTTAAATGTTGTATCCTATAAGACTTCCAGGTAAATAATTGATAGTACTTAACTAGATATGTGTGAGTGGGTTTTGAGTAAATTGAAAGTAATAATTTTTATTTTGTATTGGAAAGAAAGGAAGCAAGGTTTTTGTATTTTAATATTCTACATGTTATGCCTAATTTGAATTAGGATACATTTCCACATTGGCAATCCCCTTGTTTATGATTTAAACAGCGATGACAATAGTAGCATCAGACACTATTACAATTACTTTGTAGAGGTAAGAAAAGAAATAACCACTTAAAGCATTGTAATTAGATCAATGTTATTAAATCCTCTACGTGTGCTTTTAAATGTCAAATTCCAACATTAATTACCTTTCTGCACTGAAGCGTGAAATGGCTTCAAAGTCCTTAGCTAAACAAGGATGGTGACTAAATTAGTAAGGGTGAAGATTAGACCTAAGAGCAACAAAATGACTTGACTGTAAAGGATAGGAGTATATATTATAGAACCATATATTTGGTATTTTCAAACTGGATCTTTTTTGTGTCTTCATTTTTCTTTTCAATAAAGGTGGTTTGTTAAATATAATTGAATGTATTTTACATTTTTATATCTTCATAAGATTTTTTCATGTAAACATGTGTACAAAATTGAAACTCCCTTTGTAAAACATTGTCCCAGTTTCTGGTTTGGAAAATGTGTTTATGATAACTACACAGTGGCACCACAGTTTTACCCATAGTCAAAAACCAAAAGCAGTCTTAGATACCTGGATTAAAAAAATAAAGTGCATTAGATATCTAGTAAGTATCACGAATATACTGACTCCGCATTAGCTTTTGCAACTCAGTTGGAACACAGCATGGTATGGTAGGAACTCAGAGCCTCTTATCATACCAGACTACTTTCAAATTCTAGTCATGTGTTATGCTACCGGTGGGATCTTGGGAAAAAATACCCAGTGGCTGAGCCTCAGTTTTTCATCTGGGAAGACAAGATTTAACTTGTAGAGCTATTGTGAGGATTGAAAGATGTACTCCATGAAAACCACTCATGACAGTGCTTGCCACAATAAATATTTTTAATTTGAAATACACTGTGTTTTTTTTTAATCTATGTATTAGGAGTAAACAAACCATGTGGTAAGATGGACTACTTTAGGTATATCTGACATGTATTTTATATTACAACAAACTTGTTTTTTTCCCTTTTGCTCTGTTTTGTTCCCTACCCTCTGCTATTTGCTACCTTCCATTTTGTTCTATTTGTGTTTACATTTTGTTTTCTGTAGACCACCCTGCATCTTTCTCTAACCACTTGAAATGTTCTTAAGCTATTTTTGAGAACTTTGGATTTTCTGATCTAAAATTGAGTAATTGAGTTTCATGAGATGACTTTTTGACCTAAAACCTCAGGTTTAGGGTTAGATGTCACTGTTTATTCATACAGTGAGCCCATGACTAGAATTTTTAAGAGTCTAATTTGACACTCGATCTGTAAGTCTACAAAACTAAACAGACAAATATCCTCCCAACTGTCAGATATTATTACTTCAAAACACTAAATCATAGCTTCTTTAGTACATATACTTAACTTACTAACTAGAGTGACCATGCCTAAGTATACAATTGTAAGGAATTTTTAAATGACTTTATTTAGCATATATATATGTTCACACAAACACACACACACCCACCCACACACACATATTCTCCTCAGAACAATATCTCACTCATCTTCATTTTAGTGGTTATATTTCACCATACATCATCCAACTAGAAGATAAAAATTAGTCAAACTGAAAAAAAATTATAGCGCTACAGGAGACACCATCAACCAATGTCAGAAAAAATGTAGCAAAAGGATGGGGCCACTACAATCACCCAGATATAATTTCTAAACAAGGGTTTAAGTTCTAATGACTTCTTTCTAAAGCCCTTCTACCGATTGTTGGGCTCTTTTACCTGCCAGTTCATCATTTCACCAACCTTGTATGTCCAGATTGAAATTCCTTGACAAGAATATTCCAGAAATTCCCTACTCCCTCAGTAGAGACAAGCTCCCATTTTCTTCCGTTAATTTCTTCTTGGTGATTAGTATTATTTTGAAAGAAAGGAGGAAGGAAATCTGACTTCGTAATTCTGGCTAGTGTAAACATTTCTGTTGGTATTAGTGATTTAAAAGAAAAATATTGTGAATCAAACTAATGTTTACAGATAGTATCAGCCCCTCTAAGAAGTATACACTGGAACACCAAAAATGCCTTTCTTGTGCTAAATATGGACTTTTATCCATCACCTGATGAGAAAACATGTGGAGCTCTCTTTTAACAGTGCTGCCTGCCAGCCAACAGCTGCATTTCCAAAGTTTCACCATCTTAATTTGCCCATAGCAGTATTTGTGAAATATTTAAATAGTTTGTTGTACTTTGTCATTATTATTTTAGAAGAAAAATAATCTTACAAGAAAAAGATCCTTATTGAACTTACATGTTGATAGTACGTTCAACTACTTTGGAAAAGAACACTCATGAATGCACATTAGTAACTGTATGTTAAAATAAGTTCCTGTTGCAAGCTTCTGCTGAGATACACACACAAAAACAAGATGCAAAGAGAGGTTTGAAATCATAATACAAGAACCATAAAGTTTACATTATTGTTCATTTCTCATCAAGTGTATAAATGGATTGGAAGTTGAGAAGGAAAGGGAATGTTTGAGAACACCCTTTGTGTGCTAAGGGCATCCCAAGGTGGAGTAATGTAGGTACTTTCCCTCTCAATTGAAGTCTACAGAAGGACTTTAAAAAGCGAATCTATGCTTTCTGCAGTTTGGAAGAACATCATGGATTAGTGTCTGACTTTCACCAGAAAATCTAAAGGACAATAGACAGACTAGGCAGAACACAGAATGGGAGAACAAAGTATTCTGAGATTCCTATCCTTAGAATAGCCTGTTTGCAAGGTTAGAAGTTTTTCAACCTTCCCTAACTCATAAGGCTGACTTGCTGTGCCTAAACTGCACGAACCCGTAGTTCACTCTGAGCACCTATTCTCTTTCTATGTTTGAAATGTTGGTGCATGCCTATATGACCAACCCTCAATAAAAACTCTAGACTCTGAATCTCAAAGGTTTTCCCTGAGCAGAAATCACCACACACATGTTGCTGAGTTTTCATTGCTGGGGGAGGAGTGCACCCTGTGTGACTCCTCACAGGAGGAAGAAAGCATGAGGAGGCCTGCACACAGATGCCTCCAGGCTCCATGTGTGTCTTTCCCCACTATGAACCAGCCGTGTCTCCTTACTACATCACTGTAATGTACAACTGTGAGTACAATCACATGTGGAGTGCTTTGAGAACTTTCAGTGAATATCTGAAGGTGAGAGTGGTCTCGGGGACAATTCACATAATGGTGGCAGTGCTGGGATTTGCTAGAATGACCTCAACTCACTACAATACAGCTACAGTATTGTTTGGGGGAAAAAAGAAAAAGGGAAAAGACTGATAAAACTCTGGCATGTGAATGGCTAAAGAGTTGACCATAGTAGGAAATAGCAGTTGGGCTGCTGTCTGTGGTCAGAAGTAAAAAGTTACCTGTGGCATTTGAAAATTATAGATCCCTCTCTAAGAGAGTTGGCTCCCTGAATCCCCTAGATGCTTTTGACCATACAAAGTTAGCTCTGCTAAAGTGAGCAGAAAATAGCACAGCCCAGGTGACGATTTTGCTTTTTGTGGTCTCTACAACCCCACACCCTCACAGAAAGAGAAACAGCCCCCAAATTCTCCACAGCAGGCTTTGGATGGGCTAAGTACCATAAAAGTTTTGTAGTTGCTCTCTCCTTCAAGTAGGAATTTAAAAAGGATAAATGTGTTACCAGGGCTGGAGCGAGTACTTAGATAAAGCAGAAAGAAAAAAGAAAGGGGAAAAATCCACTTTTGCCATTTTCTCAGCCTAGCCGCTGCTGCTTCCCTCTCCCTCCCTTCCATTCCAGCTGGGTTCTCCTGGCAGCTGTGATATGAACCCTGTAAATGGCTAATTTACTGCTAGGAATTAGAGTAAATTTGTAATGAGAAAAGAAAGGGAATTTTAATTCACAGCTTTGCATTTGTGGCTATTGCATGTGAATGCATGATAAAAGTTGATGTAAAATGTAATATGCTTATAATTTCATAAATGCTAGAGAGGTCATCTCAATCAAGAAAAGCTGTAAAGAAAAAAAATGTGTTAATGGAACACAGCTCCCTTGCTTTTTTGCCACAGGTGGATGGATGGAAATTTAAACTCATGATATTGGAAACAAGGCTGAGTAACAGATTATTTTGGTTTTGTGTTTGTTTGCGATAATTTTGCCTATTGGAGCTTCTGGAAAAAGAAGCCAGTCTCCAAATGAAGATATACTTTTGGAGTTTTAAAAAGCAGGTTTGGGGGCGGGGGGGATGGGGTCTTGAGGGTTTTTGTTTGTTTTTGTTAATGAGGTCTTGTGAAATCAGACTTCTGACCCTTGGGGGCTGATAGTTTTCTGACCTCATGTGCACATTTTTGCATGGGTCAAATTGGATAATCTGACCTGACAGGGTAACAAGTGCTTAGGAAAGCCTTGATTGTTACTTGGGCTTGAAACACAGGTATCTGGCCTTATAGCATCTTAGCCCTGCTGCTGCAGAAGAAAAACCTCTGCCTCTTTTGTAATAATGAATTCACAGATCCTGATTTGCTGGACCTGACTCTTAAGCTGAAACCTGATACTGCCTGCTCTCGGCTATTTCAATGTCAGCACCGAACTGTGCTGAACTGAAAGCAGGCTCAGGCTCAATGAACAGAATTCAGTCTCTGGGACTGCCGCAAATATAAGATACTGTGGAGTCATAAACTGTGAAACATTATTGATGCTGACTGAACCATCTAGGTCACTTGCAGATGCCCTAGGGAAAGGGCTTGTTCTCTAATGGGACCATTTGGAATGGAGCTGCTGGCCTACTCGATATTTCTGAGACAAAAGCCTGGTTGTATTCCTGACTTGGGTTTTCTGCTGAAAGCTGCAATTTGGGGCAAGTCACGCCACAGGGAATGTGACCTTTCTGCTCTCTCTTGATAGATCAGATTCTCAGGGATTTTTCATTGCTGCTGACTTGTGTTTCACTCTCCAGGTTAGATGCAGTTTGCAACAATGGACTAATAGCCTGACTCTACTTCCCTCACCTTTCTCCTGCTGCATGCACCACAGTAAGGCAGTTTGATCTTTCGATGCAGCTGTCCCCAGAAAGGAATTGATCTTTTCCAGGTTGTTCACTGGATAATGATCAGGACAGAAGGCATGTGAAGGAGGTATGTAAATCTATTTTGAAAAAAGTATTCATAAATCAGGATTTTACCCTGAACATGATGTATCTTTCTGGTTAAGTTCTATTAAAATGCTATTCTGTGAAAATGCTTGTATCCCTCTTACAGACAAACTTTCCAGATGTAAGATCTGGGTAAAAATAAGAAATTAGTAGGAAAAATTGTAAAGTTATGATTATTGAATAGGACACACTAATTTTCTAACAACCAAGAAAAAATAAACCTGTCACCCAAGGTGGCTTGAGGGAGGGAGTAGGGCATAAATTATTTTTGTTTTTTGGAACTGCTTCTGGAAGCTGTCCCCTCTTTCTGAAGAAAATTCATCTTCTGTTTTTGTAAGCCTCTATAAGTGCTTTGGACTCAGACCAATGGCTGAGTCTAGATGGCAGATAACAGTGTTAACTAGGAGTCATCAGGGGTGGGCCAGCTCTTGCTCAGTCCCTGCAAAACACCTTCAGATGCTGTCCATATTTGCCAGGAGATTGAACTAGTGTCGCTGACAGAACTGTTTGGAACTGACGTCCTCAGTCAGGCCACTTGAAACCAAAGAGCACCCTGGGGCAGGAGGCATCATTGGGAAAGACCACATTGTGCCTAACCAATGCATATCCTGCTCAGAGTACCCTAACATCAACTTTTTGTTTTCAGGGGACCACATAAGCCCTCAGGGATTGTAGTGTGCTTGTGTGGGGCGGGGGGAGTAGCTATCATGACAGCTCCTCAGTCCTGAAAACGTTGGGGTCAGTTTCACTTTATTGGCCAGAGCTGTGCTGAGCCTGAGTTCATGCCTCAGACCAGGTGAATTGGTCCATTATATGTAACCTGGAAACTTTAATTTAATTTTTTGAGTGCACTCACCCTTCCCCAACTCATAAGGGTGATTCATTGTGCCTTGACTGTGCAAACAATGTGGTTTCTGTTGAGCACCTGCTTTCTGTGAGTTTGGAATTTTGGTACATGTGAGGTAGAGGGTGTCTATGTGACCAGCCCTCAATAGAAACCCTAAATTCCGAATCCCAAAGACTTTCCCTGAACAGAAATATCACACACATGTTGCTGAGTTTCCATTACTGAGGGAAGAGTGAACTCTGTATGACCCCTCACGGAAGAGAACATAAGAAGGCCTATACATGGGTTCTTCTAGACCCCACCTGTGTCGTTTCCCCTTATGATCTAGCTATGTGTCCTTACTACATCACTGTAATAACTCTTAGCCCTGAACACAACTATATGCTGAAGCCCATAAGACCCAGCAAATCTCCAAATGGGGTGGTGATATTGGGGTTCCCCAACACAATTACCAGTGAAAATCTCAGATATTTCCTTCTTGCATTACAGATGTTGCAGATATCTTGAAATTTCAGTTATACTGATCACTGAATTGAAATTAAGGTAACTATTAGACTTGCCGCCAGTTAGTTTCTTATTTAATGTGCTGAAAGGCTGATTCTAAGCAGACATCCATAGGATTCCTAGACTGTACAAAGAAGCGGTCTGCACAAAAAATGGTTTAAGATTTCCTGCAATGGGTTATTATACTGGACTAGATTCACTAGTTACTAGCGGGCAATTTATTATCCATAAATGAATGAGTGCATAGTACCCTAAATTTCATCTGGAGACAAACAAACAAACAAAAAGCTAGTTCTGTGAATTATAATGAAAGGGGACAACAGGGGCCAACAATAAAGTTGCTTTACAATTTCATGTCATGCTTACTGACTATACCAGTTACAAAGACAATGTATCTAAAAACACTGAGGTACAATTAGGGGATTAGGATGCTGTTTGAGATTTCTGGAACTATAACCTCTCCTTATAGAGTATAAGTTTCTTGTGGAACTTTAAATCTATAACTGAATACAGAAAAATCCCAAAATAAAACACTGAAAATCTTTTCACTTTCAAGTAACTTTATGATCAGAGAGTGCTTCTTTGCCCCACTTGCATGCAAAGACAGTCTTCCATACAGCTGATGGAAGCGGAAATGAAGATAAAGTCATCTCTCACTGACACTGACATGTAACTACATTAAATGTCATGATGTTACTTATAAAGATACTTTTTGCTTATGTTGGCTAGGTTTTGATAATTTTTGAAACCGGACTCGGTGGCTCAGCCTGTAATCCCGCGCTTTGGGAGGCCGAGGTGAGTGGATTGCCTGAGCCCGCGGGTTCGAGACCTGCCTGGGCAACTTGGCGAGACCTCATCTCTACAATAAATCAAAAAATTAGCCAGGCGTGGTAGCGTGCGCCTGTAGCTCCAGCTACTCGGAAGGCTGAGGCGGAAGGATCGCCAGAGCCCAGCAGGTCGAGGCTGCGGTGGCCGGGAGCAGCCACTGCACTCCAGTCTGGGTGACAGAGTGAGACTCCAACTCAAAATAATAATAATAATAATAATAATTTTTGAAGACTTACTTCCACCCTTATGAAACGTTTTTCAATCAAATTAATGATTAAGACCTTAAAATTTATGATAACTTAATAATAAAAATTTGATTTGAGGTTTCATAGTCTCTAGACCTGTAAAAATAGCTTATTAGTGTAGCGCACTGTTCTTTCCTTAAAGATGTACGGAGATATGTTACCTATTGGCAAATGTTTTCCTCAGCAATGAAATAGTATGGAACAGAGTATTTTTTTTAATTGTGTGGAACAGAAGTATTTCTCTAATTGAATACAAAAAGACTATGCATGTAAAAATAATAAGAAAGTTTATTATACAATATCTTACACACTTTTGCCCACAGCACTCTATTTCTCCTTCATGGTGAACTATACTCATGTGGCCCACATGCCTTCATATCTTTGCACAGAGCATTTCCAGCATCATATCATCCATGCTGACTGTGCCAATGATGGGCCTGAAGAACAGTTCAGAGATGACATTGGCATTGATGAATCTCAGCAGGAAAAGGGCACTATTCAGTTCAGCGAATCTGGCCTGGTGCCCTCTGTGCGTCATCCTGACGTGTTCATTGAGTATCTGCTGAGTTCCCCACTGAAGTCCCTGAATGTACTTCACACACTGCAGGCCTGGCAGGTCTGGAGGGAGAAAAATGTGTTTGTTATAAACAGCTCACAAGAGTCCTTTGCTAGCATTTTAAATATATCCATTTCAGTCTCTTCTCAATTAAACAAGAGCTCAAGCTCCCTGGTTTAAAAGGGTAAAATGCCAAACCAGTTCTAGGTTTTCAGAAGCAACACATCCAAGAATGAAACACCATGTAATTATTCTTATTTAATATTCAGTGTTTGTATACACACGTTAAAAACACTGGCCATGAGCCAATAAGCGCACCCTTAATTTGACAGTAGAATATACTTTAATGAATCATTGCTCCAGTTGCAAATATGAAGAAATTAATACTATTTTGAGACATTAGCACTTTACCTTTTACCTCTGGGAAACAGGCCATTTTAAAAAAGAAGTGTTGCCAAATGACAAATATTTTACTATTTCTCAAATTTCCAACCATTATACTGGTTGCCCAGTCAATAGTGGTAAACTTCACAGCCACAAACCATGACTCACAAGTTTCATTTTACTTATTTGCCTCAAAACCAATATTAGTCTAGAAGCCCATAATAATTTGGAAGCTAATGCTGACCACTTAGTTCAATTGTACCATGATTTCTGTATCAGAGAAGGTTAAAATAAAAGAGTGATTCTAATGAGTGTTTCAAAAGACTCTTTTCAAAAATACCAAAGAAAAAAAGTTTTGGAAAGCATTCTCTCCTAGTCATTAAAAGGTTAAAAAGTAAACATAAAAAAACTCATGGAACATGGTTCACAAGTAACTTTTCCAAGAGAAAACGAATGACCTTTTGCAGTATGGTGTGATTCCTAAGAAAAGGTGAATGAAATACAATGCAGGAAAGATTACGTGCATGGTGCATGTAAGTTTCATAACAAAGGTGGACTGTGAAGGCTGCTTTTGAAAGTCTTTTGATCCTCCATGACACCAATATTGTTGCAAAGTTCTCTAATTTGTATTTAGCAGTTTATCATTTTGTTTCAATAATGTTAATGATAATTGCAATCATTTTCCTTCTTCTTTTCTACAAAATTCAACAGAAAAAATATTTTTAAAGCACCATGCTAATCATCACAGAGAAGAACTATTTCATGTTCTTTAAAAAATAATGATGGTAATAGGTAAGAGACATTTCTATTATACATAAAATAAAAGCAAAAAAAAAAAAAAAGCACTGCTTCTAATCCATATTCCAATTCTGAGAAAACTGTTTTCCAAACGGTCTTAAGAATCACCGGGGTACTTATGAATGCAGGCTTGCAGTCCCTGGGTCAGAGCTACTGAATCAGAATCTTTAGGGGAGGAGCCTGGAAAACTGTTTATTCCCCGCCCCCACCACCATACACACACAAGTTCTTCCTAGGCACAAGCAAGTTTGGAAAACAATGGTATAAGCAAAAGAGTGATCTACATACAATAATCACTGGGATGAGCTCAGGTTTCTAGATGATGAAATGTGAGGTCTGAATAAATTATTATCCTACCAAACACTGATCTATTCACCTTTTTAAAAATGCTAGGTAGGGACAGGGGCATAACCAGAGACTCCTGGCAACCAAGGAAAAGGGATGCAGAAGGAATATTATAAAACTATCCCAGGTCAAGTTGCCTGGAAACCTCCTTCCCACTTGTGATCATTTTGGAAGAACACTGATTGAAGATGATTCTAGTAGTAGGAAATACCCAAGACAAGGTGCCGGACTGTCCAGGGAGATGTTCTGCCATTATGTGGTTGTACTCTGTGGGGCAGCATGTCCAGCACCCAACAGACAACCTCAAAGTATGGTGCAGCCAAAATCTCAGAAGACAAGGCTCCTAGGTGCCACAACACACCAGTCATAAGGTCAATTGGGTTGCATCTACCTATTCTGTAAAATGGAATGGGAGAAGGGTGCAGAGCAAATGGGTTGATTAAGAGGTCTCTAAAGTCTCTTTGAGTTTTATAATGCAGTGCCCCTTCCGTCAGTTCCTACTGTGGCTTTTTTCCTATCCCTTTACCACCCTGATATTCACAGAGATTTGGAGGATGAGATAGTCCAGATGCTTCGCATCATACAAATGATCATTCAGAGGCAGATCGGTAAAACACTAAGTCCAGTGTCCTGTCTGACAATGTCTCCCAGAGGATGATCTCTCTATGGGGTCCTTAACAAATGTTTCCTTTCTTACCAGCTTTAATTGATTTCCTCCGACAAAAAGGTTCTAGTAAATTTCAAAACAAGGTTTCAGAAAGAGATGTTGCAGAATTTTCAATGAGCAAAAACTTTTTATCAAAGCTATGCTACTGGATTTACAAGAAAACTGGAGACGGAATAGCCATGTCCCTTGAAGGCATAAACTTTTCTGCAGTAACAGATGAAGTACAAACCCAACACGCCACCCCCCCTCCCCCAGCTGACTTTGGTCCCTGGACCCTTTACCCCAACTCTACTGAGTTAGTCGCTATTCTTCACCTTTGCTCCGACTCTTTCCTGACCACTGAAAACACCTTACTGTCTGTGCTCCGGAGTAGGCACTGCCCAGCGCTTTTCTGAGTTGGGAAAAGCCGGCGCCCAAGGCCAGCACCCTTACCCGGGTTAAAGAGCACGGTCCCCTTGAGGTAGGCATACTCCTTGGTGCTGATGTCCAGACTCCAGCACTTGGCAAGGAAGCACTTGATGGCTTGGACCTGGGCGGCAGAGGGCAACTGCGCGACCTCCGGCGGCGGCGGTGCCAAATGTGACTGCTGCGTGGACAGGGACAGTGGCTGGTCGCCCGCGGTCTCCCGCCGCCTGGTGGTGAGGATCCTCTGCAGCATGCTGGGCTCCGAGGTCTCCACGGTCTCGAAGTGCAAGCGATCCTGGGCCAGCTCAAGCATGAGCAGGGGCGCCCAACAGCTGCGCACCAGCACCAGTTGCTGGTCCAGGGGCAGCACCTGGAAGCAGGGCAAGTACTTGACGAAGCGCAGCGTCTTCAACAGGCCCGCTGAGGCTGCCTCGCAGACCACCTGTGGACTCTTGAGTGCCACCGGACGCTGCGCACCACACGAGATGTCCCACCAGGGGGCCCCCGGCTGCTCCTCTGGAGTCGCGCGGGTTTGATTTGCGCTCGTGGGCAAGCTGTAGCGTATGCTGCCCGGCCGCGGGTGGTCTTCGCCGCAAAAGCAGCAGCGGTACGGGAGCGCCTCGGCCCGCCCGCCTGGTATCCCCTCTCTGCCCCCCAGCCTCTGAGCGCAGTGGGAGCGTTCCCACCACGCGCTCTGTGGTCGTGCCTCGGGCGCTTCCGGAGCCACGTGCGTTTGCTTTGCACTCGTGAGCAAGCTGTAGAGGATGCTGCCCTGTCGCGGGTGGTCTTCGCCACAAAAGCAGCAGCGGTACAGGAGCGCCACGGCTCGCCCGCCCTGAGTCCCCTCTCTGCCCATCCCGGGCTCAGCTCCGCACGAACAACCCCAGCAAGGACCCCCCAGCCGCGCCTCGGGCGCCTCCGGAGCCGCGTACATTTGCTTTGCGCTCGTAAGCATGTTGTAGAGGATGCTGCCCTGGCGCGGGTGGTCTTCACCGCAAAAACAGCAGCGGTACAGGAGCGCCACGGCCCGCCCACCCAGCAGCCCCTCTCTGCCCACCCGGGGCTCAGTGCCACACGAGCAGCCCCAGCACGGACCCCCCAGCCGTGCCTCGGGTGCCTCGGGAGCCGCGTGCGTTTGCTTCGCGCTCATAAGCATGTTGTAGAGGATGCTGCCCTGCCACTGGTGGTCCTCGCCCGCCATGGCCCGCGGCGCCCGCTGCCCGGTTCTACCCAGTGGCCGCCGCCTGGGACCTATTTATACTAAGTGCGCACGCAGGCGCGTCGGCCGCCTCCGCCTGGGCAAGGGCGCGGAGGGGGGCGCGGCGCGGCGCTGGGGTGTGTTCGCCCATGACCTCGGTGGTTCAGTGGGGCAGATGCTGCTTAAAAAGCTGGAAATGGAAGGGGAACGTCAGCGTGGGCGCTCCCGGACACTTCCCTACTTCCTCTCACTACCTCTTCCCCTGTCTCTAAGACGGGAGCAGAGCGCCTGGAGCAGGGAGTTGGAACGCTGTTCCAACTCTTTCCATTCAACCTTGGCATCTAATCTGTTCCCTTTACTGGGAAAGTAGAGGTGCCTAAAAGAGGAAATATCTACTTCTATGCTACCTTTGTAAACTTTCATTAAGTAATCACAGTTTGTGTACATGGATAGGGAAGTCTCATTTTCTGAGACTTTAAAGAACATAGACCATAGACCAGCAGTATCAGCATCATATAGGAAGGAATTCAGTAGAAATGCTCAATCTCAGGCCCCAACCAGAACTTCTAACACTAAATCTGCATTTAAACGAAGTCCCCAGGGGATTCCCATGCACGTGAACGTTTAAAAAGTACTTGTCTAAGTATGATACTGTAAACACTCAGTTTCATTCCATCAATATTTATAAGTGCCCACTGTGTCCTACATGCCTTGTTAAAGAGTTGGGGACAGGGACCAAGATGTAAAGGTGGCTAAAATTTGGGAATATAATATGACAAGCTGATAACGTTGTTACAAGGAGAGCTTTCAATCCTTGCAGAGGTATTACATTGGTTAAATGTGTAATTAGCATTTCTTCTTCCACCCTTACTAAATGAATAAATACAAGTATCAGGAAGCCCGGATCCTTTGGTCTTCACTTGCCACACAACCTCATCCCTCAGGTTCCACACAGGCTCTGAGATTAGTGGGTCTCTCCATCGCCCTTCATGTAGCTAGCTGGTTATTTCGCCACCCAGCCCAGTAACTTCAAAATCATAACTCTTTGGTCCCCAAATTTCTCATCCCTAATATGAGTGGTTTATATCAGTAAATTATCGGGTCCAGGACTAAAGACACACAGCAGGGAACAGAATTGGTACATACCAGCTAGTATAGGACCTTCTTTCTTTTTTCTTTCTTTCTTTCCTTTTTTTTTTTTTTTCTAATTCTTGGGGACCTGGAATTCTGAGGGAAACATAGGAGACCACCTAGGAGAACCCCATTTTGCTTTCGACTTGAAATTGTATTCTACCTGGAAGACCCTATAACACAGTGGTGAAATCTTTGGCTCTGGTACCAGATTGCCTCAGTTTTAATCTTGGCCCTGCTACTTTGTAGCTCCATAACCTTGGGCAATACATTAGTTTCTGATTGCTGCTTTAAAAAAAATTACCACAAATGTAGTTGTTTAAGGCAACAAAGACAATACAAATTTATTATGTTATGGTTGTGAAGGCCAGAAATCTGAAATCAGTTACACTGGGCTAAAATCAGGGAGACATTTCTTTTGAAAGCTCTAGGGGATTTGTATTTGCTTGCCTTTTCTAGCTTCTAGAAGCTGCCTACATTCCTTGACTTCTGGCCACGTCACCTTGACCTCTGGTTCCATCTGCATCTCTGACACTTATAAGGGTCTTTGTGATTATATTGGGCCCACCTGGATAATCCAGAATAACATCTCAAAGTCCTTAACTTAATAATAACTGTAAAGCCCTTTTAGCCTATATGATAATATATTCACAGATTCTGAAGGTTGGGATTTGGACATCTTTTAGTGGGGGGACATTATTTAGCCTACCAGAAGAAAGTTACTTAAGCCATCTATGCCTCAGTTTCTTCGTATGTAAAACATGCAGAATATCATATGTATCTCTGTGAGGTAATCTTCATACATGAGTTAATTTGTGTAAAGTGTTTTGAAGAATGTTTGGCACATAACAAGCATTGGATGTATCAACCATGTGTTTGTCTTGTTTTGTTTTGTTTTGTTTTGTTTTGGTTTGGTTTGGTTTGGTTTGGTTTTTTAGGACAATGTGGGATCACTTCAGGGTTAGGAAATGATAGTATACCAACACTACCATAATTCTCTCCCTTTTTTCCCAGAAGTTTTTATCTCACTTTTTTTGCATGTCCACATTTCTTCACCTAGACTCAAAAGATTGAATGGGTCACCTGGTTCACACAATAGTATATATTAGCAATGTTACCCCATTGTTCATTTTATTATTTGTCATTTCCAATATTCAAGCTATTATTTTGGTTACTATTCTTGCTGCTTCAGCAATCTTTCTATTTAATGAACCCACCAACCAGCCTAGCTGAATAACCCAGCCTAGTTGTCTCCACCTTAAGTTTTCAGAGCTAGACATGGTTTTATTTCCTTCTCAATACCTGATATGATTTATTTAGTTAGTTGTTAGATATTTATTGATTGTCTCCCCCCACTAATATAAAGTTTCTCTTTTTTTCAAATGACAAGGGTCATATTTATTCCAGCAACCCAGAAAGAAAACATGTAAATAAAAAAGAAACAGATCGATGCATTCAACCCCTGAGGGTGGGGTGGGGTGAGAGATGAGGAGTGGATAGAAGGCCAGAAGGGAGGGTGGGGGGAGAGAGAGACAGAGAGAGAAAGAGGCAGAGACAGGAAGAGTACTGGAGAGTCAGATCCATGAAAACAAAGAGGCAGAAAGATACCCATAGAAAGGAAGAAAAACAGGAATTGAGTATCAAAAGCAGAGATCAATAAAGGAGGAGAGGCTGAGTGTGGTGGCTTACGCCTGTAACCCTAGCATTTTGCGAGGCTGAGGCAGAAGGATTGCTTGAGGCCAGGAGTTCAAGACCAACCTGGACAACATAGCAAGCAAAAGCTTCTTAAGAGCAAGGAATATATCACTCTGTATCCCAGCAATTAGAATAATTTCTGACACATAGAAGGTGCTCAAAAATACACTTGTTGGCTGACTACACCTTTAGAAAGAGAGAAGTCTAGAGCCGCTACTCTTAATGCAAAGACCAAGCATTTCCTCACAGCTATCACTGCACTGACCCTGGAGGGAAGAGAAGTTAGCAGGCCTTGTTATAGACTCAGAGTTTTCTGGAGGCCTATTTTGATACTCAGAGTGCGACAAGCACTGTGGCAAAGTAACAAGAAAACTGGGTTAAAAGTCAAAAGACCTGGCCTTGAATTTGTGCTCTTTAACTCTAAAGATATAACATTGAACAAATCAGTTAACTTCAGCTTTCTCATTTGTGAGATAGAAACAAAATTCTTTTTTTTAAAAGAGTATGTACACTCTGTTCTAAATCTTTAGAAGAGTTATTCTATTTTTCTTTCAATAAGGCCATTTACAGAAATGTTTTGACTCCTCTGTTATATTAAAATAAAAAGTAACTTGAATTTACACCTATTTATTTTCTAATGATTTGACATTGAGCAAAGCATTTAACACTATGCTAACCTTTTCACCCATGAAACAAATAAATAGTGCTATAAACTAATTTTAATATATGCACCTTGGCACGATATCCTTCAAGAGTTTTTGTTTTACATTCTTTTCTCTCATCAACTACATATTTTTTAATCCTAGACACTTAAATCCATTGTCTGTGAGTAATCATTCACACCTCACACATATTTGATGCCTTTGACTTCGAATTTCAGGCTTTGTCTAAAATTGAAACTTAAGTGCAGTGCTGAGAATCAGGAATTTGTAATATATTGGTTATAATTCCTGTTCTTTCCCAGGAGCCAAGTCTTCTGAATTTCTTACTTATGTTTTTTCTTGAAGTTGTGATGTTCCATTCTCAACTCTGAAGGACTTTCTAGGTTCTTTGGATTGACTGTTCCTTCACAAGTACTCATCCTTGGAAATGTCAGGAGAAAACTGACTTCATCTTTCCACTTTCCATTTTTTCCCTGAACAAATAGCTCCTGAGAAACAAAATCAGTGCAGAGATTTCCACAAAGTACTGCCAGTTTTCTGGTTGCTACAGGATTAGTGAAGACATAACCTTCTAAGGCAGGCACAGCCTTTTTCATTTGATTTGTTCTGTGTCCTCAGACCACTGTGACAGCTAGACAAAAGGACACTCATCAACTACACCTGTCATGTGCTGAGTTTGTCCACAACTGCAATTTGGATATTTACACTGACTCATTGTACGATGACCTTGGCCACTTGGACACCTGCTCTGTAGAATCCATTATCTGTTCCAACTCAGGGTGGGAGTAAGCTGCTCTGCTTGCCTGAATGCAACCTTCAACTTCAAAGTAATGCAGTTTTTACTTAAGATTGTAGGAGTGAAGTACAGGTGAGGATAAAACTGGGTAAAATTGTGAAACTGACCTTTGCACAGCAAGCTGCTCTTGACCTGGGAAGGCATGACGATCTGAAACATGATATGAATTTTCAACCCAGGCTTAAAAGAGCTGAAATGCCTTAGACTCCAGTCTCTTCAGTAAACAGGTGACAGGGAGTAACAAGAGTGTTTTCCTTGGTTTTCAGAGTAAATATCAGGTAGTCACTATTGTAGAGGAATAGTAACTGATAAAAATCAAAAAGATCGCCTCCCTCCTTTCTCTTTTCAAGACCCAGAATGTTTAAAGCTATATCTATGGAAGAATTAATAGGCTTTAGCTGCTGACTCATGAAGCCCCGAAAGAAGATCAGCTGATTATTATTTATTTCCTTCAGATAAGCTACAGTGAAGGTAATCATCTGCCTTAGGGGTCACATAACTGCTGATCTGGAATTATGAGTCATATTCACTGTAATCCTGAAATATGCTAGAATCAACTTTCCAAATCAAACAACCACTTCATTCAAGGAAAAACATTCATCAAGTCAATTTATTTTACTGAAGATACCAATTTTGAATCCATCCCAAACCAGATATTGATCAAATTGTCTAATTAATAAATTTAACCGACTGGCAGACTTAAAAAGTTGTTGCCCCATTGATTTGACTGGTCAGTTTGAAAATCATTGCTCTTTTTTGGTCCACATAGCTTGTCCTATAACAGCAATGATAATTTTAGTTACAGACTACCAGAGTATAGGGGTCTGGAATTGTAATATCTCTTTTCTAGGAAATTGCTTTATTTTTTCTTCTCCAACTTTTCTTAGCAATGTACTCCTCACATTTATTGTATCTAGATTCCCTTGTATATTGCCTGGCATATTGAAGGCACTCAACAAACACCTGCTGAATGAAATAGTGAGTGAAAAGTTTATTCCACATCTATGTGTATATATTTTAACAACAGAAGATTTGATCAGCCTTCACTCTTTTTCCTCGATTGTGTGGGGTTTTTTTTACAATTTAGCCAGCCCCTGTGGAAATACTTAAGCTCTCTTCTGCCAAATGCCTACTGCCTGTCTTAACCACTCTGACTTCTAGTTTGACATTCTCCAAAACGGGAGTAAATAAATTTTTCATGTTTACTTCATGAAGTTATTGAATGTATGAAATAATATTATGTATTTTTAAGAAAACATTAACAGTACTGCACAACTGTGAATTATTAGAACTAGACGACAAATTCTTTTTTAATTTTTTATGATTTAATTTTTTTCTGATACATGATATTAGTACATAGTTATGGAATACATGTGATATTTTGTTACATGCATAGAATGTGTAATGATCAAGTCAGTCAAATGCCATGAGTATTTATCATTTCTATGTGTTGGGAACATTTCACGTCCTGTCTACGAGTTATTTTAAAATATACAATACATTGCTTTTCACTGTAGTCATCGCATTCTGCTATCAAATATCAGAACATAATCCTTTTATCTAACTGTGTGAGGAGGGACCCCCAAAACCCACAATTTATTTATAAAAATTGTGTATTTGTTCTTACATGTTTAAAATTCAGTCACCTTCAGAGTACTCTCCATTTGATGCAATACACCTATCAAGATGATTTTTTTTGCACTGCTCAAAACAGTTTTGAACTCATCAGTTTTGATGCCTGTTAGTGCTTCTGCCATTTTTTATTTCACCTCTTCCACATTAGCAAAACGTTTCCTTTTGAGGAATTTTTTAATCCAGGGAAACAAAAAAAAAGTCGCTCTGTGTGAGATCGGGAGATTAGGGAGGGTGGGGCACAGGGGTCATGCTGTTTTTGGTCAAAAACTGCTGAACACAGCGTGATATGGGCAGATGCGCTAGTAAATTACCCATAACGAAATGGGCAAACGCTTTAAAGAATCTCCGAATAAACAACAACAAAAAATTTCACTGAAGCCCAGTGCAGCTCTCACAACAATGCTAGCTAGCACACTGAAGCCAATGGGTTCCTAGAACACTTTCCTAGCAGGGACACCTCCAGAAGATAATTCCATAGTTTTGGTGGATTTTTAATAAGATCGTTATGAAAAGTTTAATTTCTTGTTTGTATGTCTTCTTCTTTATATATGAAGTGCCCACTTCAAATGCTGCTGATTTGTTATTCAGTGAATTTTTAGCCTCTGGTCCCTAATGGTGTCTTTTGACTTTCATGCATCAGAACTCCAGCGGGAAGAAGATCAGTATCAGTGAACAGTTTCCTCACACCAGTCTGTGAACCAAATTCCACCATCCTGAACTTTGTGTTCTCTGGACCACTTTTGACTAAGTCCCTGGAATACACCCTCATGTTGCAAAATTTCAAAAGAAACACACACACACATACACACAGAAACCCAAGACTTTCATGCTTTATAAACTGTCAATGAAGAGCTTGTGGCTCAAGGTAGCAGGTAGATCAAATATATTGACCTCTTCTCACCGGATCATTTCACTACAGTTTTGAGAAAGAAACAACCTATGGAACAGAGATTGGATACAGTTTTGAAATTTGGAAGAGTGATATGGTTACGTTGATAGATAAACCAGGGTAGAGGAACACACGCCCCAGAAAACACACACACTCAATGCACACATTTTATCAGGTAAAAGCTCCTGAGAAGGTTGGCATTTTCTCCCTGGTTCTGAAAGAGGCTCCCAAAGGTGGAAGGGCAGGCATGAAAAGAGAGCAGCAGAGTGTTGTTGGATAGTTGTTCCAGTGATTAGTTAAGACACTGTTCACAGAATAATTTGCTCAGTTAACAAGAGAATGAAAACAAATTCCAGGAAGACAGTCAAGTACACTAGACCTAGAGAATAGCCAGCCCACATTGATTATCATCTTCCATGTTTCAAGCACTGCTCCCAGTGCCAGGGACATAACAACAAATGCCTCAGGCTCTACACTCATAGAATATATATTCTCATAGGAGAGGCCAATAATAAATAAAAAACTCAATAAACATACATGTATAATGATAAGGTCCAAGAAGAAAATATAAACAGTAAGGATAAAATGTGGAGAGGTGCTATTTTAGACAGAGATCAGGAATTGTCTCTCTGATGTCATGATGAAGTACCTGTAAAACTTATAAGCAACCCCACATTGTAACAGATTCTTTATATTAACTGTTTTAGCTGCTTTAAAGCTGCTTTAACCTAAAAATGTCCCCCTCCATAGCTTTTCAGTACTCAGAGGTTGTAATTTTCCTGTAACTAAGGACCTACACCCTTGGTTTCCATAAATAAGAGCCTACACCCTGGGTTTCCCCAATTATCGGAAACTCCCTTACTGCAAGTTCCTAATTTATTTGTATACATTTGCATATTTTGTTGTTTGATTTTAATAGTCTTTGTGTTCATGCTGTATGCCATGTAACTTAATGTACCTTATATTTGCACCCCATGCTGTGTAGCCTATTCAGCAGTTTTTGCCTGTAAAAACTTTGTCCCCACTCTATTCGGGGCTGAGAGTTGTTGGAGGAATGAGCCCCTTTCGTTCGCCGGCATATTAAAAGGCTCACAATCTGACTTTGCGTGTTGGCAACATTATTCTCGCAATCTGGACACAACAATGATATTTCAGCAAAGACATAATGGAAGTGAAAATAACGAATTATGTGATGATCTGCAGTTAACCCTATGGTCCCAATAAGGGACGCTGCAGGTTTAAGGAATATCAAGGAGACTATGTAGCTAGGGCACAGTAAATGAGAGATAGAGTTGGTGAGAGAGCCAGGGCCAGTTGTAAGATTGTAAAGCTTAGAACCTATAATGCCATACTTTCCTAAGTGTGATGGAACAATATCGGAGGCTTTGAGCAGTGGACACTCATAAGCTCTCTTATCTTTAAGCATCAGTGTTTACTTGGAAAGCTAGCTATAGGCAGGAAAGGAATAAAAACAGGAGACCAGTGAGCAGATTATTGCAGAAGGTGAATTCAGACAAGAAGGTGGCTTGTACCAAGGAGGTAGTGATACCGGTGATGAGAAAGTGTTGAATCTGAGGTATATTTTGAAAGCAAAGTTGCTAAAATTCGCTACTTAGTTGGTGGGTTGGGTTGCAAGACATGAATCAGGGATAATTGACACTAGAATGAGAGATCAAAAGGCTTCAGGAAACATGCCCTGGAAATGGAGTTTGAGTACCTGGAATCAGCCATGTCTCAAGTCTCAATAGGTGGTCTGTGTACAGATTTTCGTTTTGCTTAAGTTTCTTTGAACAGAATGAAAAATCTTCAGAACCTGAAGACAATGTCCAAGTATTTAGAAATACCCAAGTGATACAAGTAATGTCATGATCCTTAATTTTGGAAAGGCTATGGTTATTTGGAGGAATTTTTTTGTTTTACTGGTAAACAGTGTTTTGCTTTGTTTTTTTACTGTATATCTATAACAGAGTGACTGGTAACACTGTTGAATAAAGGCTCAATCAGGATAAATCATCCAGTGCTGGGGAAATATTCTTACCTGCTTCCCTTATTCAAGCCTTACTTATCTAAAGAATTGAACATCTTGAGATATAATGGTAACATGCTTTCCAAAGATGAACAAGCACAGCAGAGGAGCCCTGAGATGGTTATTGTATCACCTCAACCAATTCTTTACATCAAGTGAGATTGACCTTGTGGTAGTGAGTTAAAGATGATAAACCATAAGTTCTTCTATCAGATGCCTCTGATTTTCTGTCTCGTGTCTTCTCTCACATATCTCTGATTCCACATACAGGTGGGTGAACAGTTCCATGCAGGCTGTAACTTTTTAATGCTGGCTATATTTTGCAACATCATGTTTCCCAGTGTAAACCTGGTGCCAACTTTTAACCTTGACAGTTGGAAACTAATGGATAAATGCTGCTGCTGCCTCCTTTGGGCAGATAATTCTGGGAAGCATTCTGGATGTTTCTCTGAAGGTCCTGGTGGAATTACCCCTGCTGCTTACAGCAATGACCATAATAATGTACCTTAATATTGACTTTTTCCCCTTCCCAGTTTCACTTTCCCTGCTCTCTCACCACTGCTTCATGGGATCATCTCTCAAAGAAGTGCACACATACCTTGTCTAATGCCCTGCTTTGGAGAACCAAGGCAGCATTTTTTTCACTAACCAAGCTACATTCATCATGGCAAAAACATCAGCTTGTAAATAAACATTCTGATTTTCTTGGTTTTTTGTTTTGTTTTGTTTTGTTTTAAGTTGGAGTCTCACTCTATTGCCCAGACTGGAGTGCAGTGGCCGCTCCTAGCCACCGTAGCCTCGACCTGCTGGGCTCTGGCGATCCTTCCGCCTCAGCCTTCTGAGTACCCAGAATTACAGGTGCGCACTACCACGCCCGGCTAATTTTTTGATTTATTGTAGAGATGAGGTCTCGCCTGCCCAGGCGGGTCTCGAACCCGCGGGCTCAGGCAATCCACTCACCTCAGCCTCCCAAAGGCGTGGGATTACAAGCTGAGCCACCGAGCCTGGCTTCTGATTTTCTTAATCACCAGTATTTTCATTTTGCTGGAAAGAAATTCACCTGCATCTATTACCAACATTTTGGTGTTGTTGTTGGTGCTGCTGTTCTTCATATGTTTGTCATTTTGGGGGTCAGAGAAAGGAATTAAGTTTATGACACTACTCATGTTAAGTGCATTTGACTCCAGACATAAATGACTTATTGGCTACAATGATTCATTATTTCAAATACATTTGGCATGCATATGTACAGATAATTTCAAATGCACAAATTTGATTTAATTGGAAAATATTTTATTTCACAGTCTGATGCTGACAACTTAAAGAAATTGCTTTGGGAGACAGAGGTGAGAGGATTGCCTGAGGTTAGGGGTACAGGATCAGCCTGAGCTGTTGAGACCTTGTCTCTACAGTAAATCAAAAAAATTAGCTGGGCATGGTGGCATATGCCTGTAGTTCCAGTTACTTGGAAGACTGAGGCAGAAGGATCACCTGAGCCCAGCAAGTTGAGGATGCGGTGGCCGGAGCGGCCACTGCACTACAGTCTGAGTGACAGAGTGAGACTCCAACTCAAAAAAAAGAAAAGAAAAGAAAAGAAATTGCTGCCTCATGAAGGTAGAGAGTAGAATGATAGATACCCGAGGCTAGGAAGGGTGTGAAGGAGGATGGGGTATGAAGAGAGGTTAGATAATGTGTACAAACATACAAGGGGGGGACCCCCCAAAAAAATTGGGATTATCTTTTGAAGGGTGGACCCCTTGTAGTACAGGTTTTGCCTGCTAGGTAAGTGTTCTAGGAACCCATCTGCATCAGTGTACCAGCTAGCATTGTTGTAAGAGGCTGCATTTGGCTTCAGTGATTTTTTTGTTTTTAGATTCTTTCAACGAGTTTGCCCATTTCATGATGGGTGATTTATGAGCACACCTGCCTACACTGCACTGAGTGTTGAGCAGTTTTTAACCAAAAATGGCATGACCTCCACTCCTTACCCTTATTCACCCAATCTTGCCCCAAACAATTTTTGTTGTTGTTTTCCCAGGTGAAAAAATCCTCAGAGGGAAACATTTTGCCCATGTGGAAAAGGTGAAACAAAAAAGGGCAGAAGCCCTAAAATAGATGAGTTCAAAACCTATATTCAGTATTAGAAAAAGCCTCTCGATGGGTGTATTGCATCAAATGGAGAGTACTTTGAAGGTGGCTGAAGTTTAAACATGTAAGAATAAGTACACAATTAAATAAATTTGGGATTTTTCGGGTACCCCCTCAAATAATTTGACATTTCTCTTGTATCTAGAACTGTATGTAAGAAGCAGATAACTTGTATGTTATTAGTGTCCTTTAATTTTGCAAATGAACTTTATTTTCATAATAAATACCTCCCTTTTAAACAAATGGGTTGTTTTAAATGGTTTTACCTTGTTTGGCATCTGTTTGAAGTTAATTTAACATTCTTGGCCAAGTGCAGTGGCTCATGCCTACAATCCCAGCACTTTGAGAGGCCGAGCTGGGAGGTCTGTTGAGCCCAGGATTTAGAGACCAGCCTAGGAAACATTACAAGACTTTGTCTCTACAAAAAAATAATTTAAAAAAATTAATTGGGCATAGTGGTGTGCAGCTGTAGTCCCAGCTACTCAGGAGGCTGAGGCAAAAGCATCGCTGAGCCAAGGAGGTTAAGGCTTTATTGAGCCGTTATCATGTTATTAGACTCCAGTCTAAGTGACAGAGTAAGACCTCGAATAAATAAATAAATAAATAAATAAATAAATAAATAAATAAATAAATGCAAATTTTAAGTCCTCAGATCCTCACATGCTAAGGGGAAAAAGTTCATTTAACATTCTTAATTATGATTATGTATTAATCTCCTAGGTATCCTTTCACAATCCTTTGATTAAGGGTTACTACAGCATAACCTTTCACATAGCAAGGCCATTAAGTCCTATTAAAGCAGTACATTGTCTAATGCATTGTTTCTCTATGTGCAAATCTCAGCTGTATTTTATTAAGGTAAAGTACACTTGGCTTTTCGTTAGCACTCAATCAATTACTTATAATGTAAAATGGATGGTCAAACAAAGGATGCATACTTAGGCAAAATTCCAAATGTAGCCCTGGGAGCAAGAAGGTAAAAGAGAAATGTTCCTTGACAATTGCAAATAATAGTATTTCACTTAAAATAGTTTTATAACAGAGGTATTACTGGTATCCTAATTCCCGGCTACTCAAAGTATGGTCCTTAGATCATTATCAACAGCGTCATCTGGGAACCTGTTAGGAATACAGACTCTGAGGCTTCGCCCCAGACCTATGGGATCAGAATCTGCATTTGAGTGAGATCCCCAGATGATTGGTATGCACATTAAAACGTGAAAAATCACTCTGTAAATCTATACTCAAATTTGGCTGCATTTCGCTAACATCTGAAGGGTTTAAAAAATTACTGAAGTTCTGATTTAATTAGTTTGGGATGTGGCCTGGGTATGGAGAATTTGAAAAACTCCTGGGTAATTCTAATAAGCAGCTAAGTTTGAGAATCATTGCTCTTAAAAACAAAACCTAATATCATCTTCATTGTGAAATAATAGTAATATAAAGAAGTAGTTATATTTTGAGATGAAAAGGCTCCAGCAAGCACAGATGAAAGCAAACATAACTGCGGGTCACTGAAAGTATTTTCTGCCATGATCACATTTACACGGATCAGTTTATCAGATAAGTAGAATGATAAGGGGATAGGACAGGAGTCATGATGAAGAAGGCCGTAACTGAAAACACAAGATTGAGGCTTAGGAAGCTAGACCCTGGGAATTACCAAAATCTAGGGTCTTCAGTAGAGAGGGTTCAGTATACAAACCAATGTGGTTAGCAGCCTCAAGTTCACATTTGGAAAAGTGAGACTCTAGGAAACCACAAGTGGTTCTCTTGTGCTCCCTTATCCTGGTGGGGCCATTGCTATATGCACACGTCACTTTAGGAAGTCACAAGAAGAAAGAGGAAATTATCACTGCTTAACCAGAATCCTCATCATTTCTTGATTGTTTTGTAACATTGAACTCCTTACTGGTCCCTCTGCCTCTTATGCCCCCACCTCATTCATTTTCCACATGCTACCCAAGTGATCATTCTAAAGTATGATTCTTACCCCATCATTCCCTTACTTAAAACACACACACACACACACACACACACACACACACACACACACACACACACACACACACACTCACATCCTCCAAATGCACACACCCACACACAATACACACACACACTCACATACTCCAAATGCACCTATTACATAAAATATCATCACTGACCGGGCTCGGTGGCTCAGCCTGTAATCCCGCGCCTTTGGGAGGCTGAGGTGAGTGGATTGCCTGAGCCCGAGGGTTCGAGACCCGCCTGGGCAGGCAAGGCCTCATCTCTACAATAAATCAAAAAATCAGCCGGGCGTGGTAGCACATGCCTGTAATTCCGGCTCCTCAGAAGGCTGAGGCAGAAAGATAGCCAGAACCCATCACGTCGAGGCTGCAGTGACTGGAAGTGACCACTGTACTCTAGTCTGGGCGACAGAGTGAGACTCCAACTCAAAAAAAAAAAAAAAAAAATCATCACTGTAGCATAATGAATATGAAGGGAACTAAGATTTATTGAATATCACATACCTGTTTTACTCTTTAAACCAAATATATGACAAATGCAGGTGTTATTGATTCCATTGTATGGATGAAGGAACTGAAAGTTATTTTTCAGGAGAATATTTAGTGGCAGTGACAAAACTGGAACTCTGGTCTACCTTTAGCTTCATCACCTTTCTAGCATGGGGTATCTAAAAACCTTTCTGGATTTATCTCCCAACCATCTCTCCATATTACAGATGTCCCTACAGACATTAAACATTTCCAAAACATGTTATGCTTATTGCCATTCCTTTAAATATGAATTTTCTGATATGCCTCTATATGTTTGACATGATGTTTCTAGAATGTAGAAATTTTAAAAATATATTTAAACTTTTGCATAGCATTTCAAATTCAAATTCAGTGTTATCTCCTATACAAAACATTCCCCAACTTCTCAAATAAGATTTGTTTCTCTCTTTTTTTTTTTTTTTGGTGTGATAATAATACTTTGATATGCCCCTAATAACTTTTGACATATTGTTTTAGAATTATTTTGATGTATTTTTTTCCTGTTCTAAAATGAGGTTCTTGAGGATGCAAATTTTTTCTTATTTATTTTCATGAACAGCATATTCTCACCTTGTGCTCTATAACAGTCAGCTTGGACAAAGTTATGCCATTTAACAAATAACCTCTCAAATGTCAGTGTCCTATAACAGTAATGATATGCTTCTTGCTTATGATACCATGTGTATGTAGTGACTCTGTTTCATGCTATCTTCACTTCAAGACCTAGGTTGATAGGGCAATTTTTTTTTTTTTTGAGTTGGAGTCTCACTCTGTCGCCCAGACTGGAGCACAGTGGCCGCTCCCAGCCACCGCAGCCTCGACCTGCTGGGCTCCGGCAATCCTTCCTCCTCAGTCTTCCAAGTAGCCAGAACTACAGGCGCGCACTACAACGCCCGGCTGATTTTTTGATTTATTGTAGAGATGAGGTCTCGCTGCCCAGGCGGGTCTCGAACCCGCGGGCTCAGGCAATCCACTCACCTCAGCCTCCCAAAGGTGCGGGATTACAGGCTGAGCCACCAAGCCCGGCTGATAGAGGAATTTTTATCTGAGACATAGCTGGTTTTATAGCAGAAAAAAAGTGACAAAGTAATCCAAGAGATTGTAAATTGTATGCTTGGAATTGATATATATCATTTCTACTTATATTTCATTAACTTCTATTTCAACAGGGTCATAATATATAATTTTACTGCAGAGATGAACACTTCAAGTTACATGGCCAAATCTGATGCCCATGCGACAGAGATATGTAAGCCTCCTTATAGTGAGAAGAAACAATGAACAATACTATCTACCACAGGGCAACCTACACTGTAGAAAATCTCCCTGTTCCTTCCACAGAGTGAAGTCACATTTTATGCAAATTCAAATTATGTTTATTTAAAATTGTTAAGCATTAAAATATGAATAAAATCCTACTATAAACATAAAATATGAAAGAATTAACAATGTTTGCATTTTAAAAATTTACCCCAATCCCATAATTTCAAAACTGTAGGGTCAAGTGAATTGAAAACTCTTAGCTCTATTGCCTCATGGCAGCACTATTTGTAAAATATATTTAACATGGCAATACCATGGATACATTCATCCCAGAGTATATGAATATGTTAATATGTGACAATTTGAATGTGTTTAATTGCCATGAAATATGCTTTTTCTTGTGTTCTAAGCGTTCCATGAACAACTTCATATGTCATGTTTGCGCCTACAAATAACAATGCTCCTTAAAAACATAAGCTGATGACATACAATTTTCTGTAGCAATCATTCCAAAGATAAATTAGACAAAGGCTTTCTGCCCAGATATGAACGTTCCTTAAATAAGATAATTTAAAATATGTTTTATACCTAAATATTTTACTCAAATCCTGACTGAAATAACTGATACACTAAGCATATCAGATGTCTAAAAGATTTAAGCTCATTCAACAAGTGTATTTTTCATCATGACCTGAATACTTGTTCATTATTGAACTATGACAGTCTATTCTTTCAACAGATTTTTATTGAAAACATAATATATTCCAGGTACCGTGCTGAGTATTTCCCGTGGGTTATTTCATTCAATTTAATAGTCTCAGGGAACATATTCTCTGAAGTGTTTCGTTCTTAAGTCAGACCCTGAACAGTCCATGGGATTTATCAGGATAAGGGGAGTCTTTTAGGTAGAAGGTATAGCTGGGCCAAGGTCCTCAGTGGGGGCAAAAATCTTGGCATGTTCAAAGTGCATGTCACAGACACCTAATGTGAGAGGGAACAAAAATGAAGTAAAAAATGTTATCACCATTTACTAAGACTTTTTTTTTTCTGAGTCGGTGTCTCATTCTGTCACCCAGGCTGGAGTGCAGTGGCATGCTCATGGCCACCACAGCCTCGACTTGTTGGCTTCAGGTGATCCTTCTGCCTCAGTCTTCCAAGCAGCTGGAACCACAGGCATGTGCCACCATGCCTGGTTAATTTTTTGATTTATTGTAGATACAAGGTCTCACCATGTTGCTCAGGCTGGTCTCAAACCTCTGAGCTCAGGCAACCCTCTCGCCTCCGCCTCCCAAAGTGCTGGGTTTACAGGCTTGAGTCACTGTGCCGGCCAATGGGACATTTAGCTAATCCACATTTTCTGTATCTAAGTCATGAGTGTCAGTTGGCATTTATTTTAAAAGAAACCTAACTCTCTTTTTCCCTATATTTATGAGAAAGGACCCCAAAAAACTGAATTATCTTTTGGAGGGCAAGCCTTGTAGTACAAGCTTCCCCCACTAGGTAAGTGTCCTAGGAACCCATCAGCATTAGCGTACCAAATAGAGAGGTTGTTGCGAGAGACTGCATTTGGTTTCAGTGATTTTTGTGTGTGTGTGTGGCAAACATGTGACTGGTTCTTCCACCATGACAACGCTCCTGCTCACATTGTGCTGAGTGTTCAGCAGTTTTTGACCAAAACTAGCTTTCCTCCTGTGCCCCACCCTCTCCAGTCATCTGATCTCACCCTAAGCAGCACTTTTTTGTTTGTTTCCCCAGATGGAAAAAATATCCTCAAAGGGAAACGTTTTGCCAATGTGGAAGAGGTGAAACAAAAATGAGAGAAGCACTAAAAGGCATCAAAATGGACAGGTTCAAAATCTATTTTGAGCAATGGAAAAACCTGTTTGAGCAGTGGAAAAGGCATCTCAATAGGTGTAGTGCATCAAATGGAGAGTATTTCAAAGGTGACTGAGGTTTAAAAATGTAAAAATAAATGCACGATTTTTAATAAACAAATTCTGGGTTTCTTGGGGGTCCCCCTAGTACAGACATAGAAGAAAAAATTGTAGTAAATATTCTGCAACAGTCTGGTAAAAAGAATTATGGAATGGATCACATTTTTTACATTTCTACCAATCAGACTGAGGAGCACATTCTTTAAGCATATTTTCAGCTAATTTTTCATGTGCTTTTACCTCAAAATTGTCATCCTGATAGCTTGAGAACTTCTATATGTTAACAATAGTCCCACACACATTTTGAAAGGTAATAAATTAATCTAAATAAAGTGGATTTCTCTCTAATAGAATACTCTACCATCATAATATTGTTTGACACAATTTGGAAGTCTCATTAACTTCAGTGAGAATATGTACTTAACAAAGCAGTCAAATAGTGTCTTATGTTTAAATACAGCATTTGATACTTTCCCCCTCCTTCTTGTGGTAGCTATTGAATACCAGGCCTTCAAGTAATGCTACTTCCTTGAGTGTATCTTCACTGAAATATGTATTCCCTTTTAAATTTTTATTTAAAAACTTTTGAAACTTTTGAAATGTTCAAGTTATTTCAATCTTTCTCTTATGTCTTTTATTAAAGTCCTAGCTGGATAAGGTTAGGTTTGCCCAAAATAATAGTACCTTCAACAACAAAGAAGCTAATTTCTATTTCATCTATATTTAGTCAGGATGGAAACTCCATATCTTTTAAGGCATCTTCATATTCATCAGGGACACAATATGAACACACTTTACTCCTTCTCTGTGATCGCCATTAGCCCAGTGACTTACAGTCAAGATTATGGTGTTAGTGCCAGTCATCAAATTCATATTCCAGCCAGCAGAAAGTTGGATCAGACAGGAATAAGTGGTACAACATCTCTGAACATGGTTACTAGGAAGCTAACATGCCACTCTTCTCTTTACATGTCATTGAGCAGAACCTAGTCACAAAGACATACCCGGCTGACAGAAATACTGGAAAAGATAATCTCACTTCCACACAGCCATGTGCTATGCTAAACTCAGGGATTCTATTACTAGAAAAGACAGAAAAAAATGAATTTCGGTCCTGTAGACAAGTATCTCTATTAAAGAATATGTTCCAAAATATAAAAATAAATAAGTTACTTTATCAAATATGTAAAGTGATTTTTTTTTTAGTTACAGTCTCACTTGGCACATTCACAGCCACTCCAGCGTCAACTTGCTGGGCTCAGGCGATCCTTCCACCTCAGCCTTCCAAGTAGCTGGAACTACAGGTGTGCGCTACCATGCCTGACTAATTTTTTGATTTATTGTACAGATGAGATCTCACCAAGTTGCCCAGGCTTGTTTTGAACCTCTGAGCTCAGGCAATCCTCTTGACTCGGTCTCCCAAAGTGCTGGGATTACAGGCTTGAGCCACTATGCCCGGCCTGATATCTGCCTTTTTAAAATCTTGGCTATCTTCCTTTCCCCTGCCTTTGCCACCCATCACCCATTCTGTAGCCCTTATTCCAAATGCTCAAGCTTTCCTAATGAATTTGTGATGTGTGCTCAACCAAGGAAGTATAAATTGTATGTTTACTATGTTTTGAAATAAGTGTTTTTTACCTAGAGTTCCCATTCTAGACACCAAAGTATAAGAGTAATTCTTGTTTGGGTCTAAAAATTCAACATTTATTTAAAATATTATTTCTAGAGGATCTTTTTCATTGATGTTAAACTCATTATATACATTGTCATTTTATTGGCAAATGAGCATGATTACTCATTTTGATATCTATCATGGCTTCATAATAAAGAAAATCAGTATTCATTATCAATAAAAAACAAATAAACTCACATAACATAAAATTTATTATTTAAGTCATTTATATGTACAGTTCAGTGATTTTTAATACATTCGCAATGCTGTGAAATTGTCATCATTACCTAATTCCAAAGCATCATCATTCCAAAAAGAAACCTCATATCCATCAATGAGTAACTCCACATTCTGCCCTCCCATCAACCCTTGGAAGATACTAATCTGCTTTATAACACTGTGGACATGCCTATTTCACACATTTCATAGCAATGCAATTAAACAATGTGTGGTCTTTAGTGTTTAGCTTATTTCAATTAGCATAATGTTTATACATTTCATCTATGTTGTACGATGTGTCAGTACTCCATTTTTATGGCCAAATAATATTTTATTGTGTAATTATTTTACATATTGTTTATCCATTCATCAACTGATGGGCAGTTGGATTGTTTCCCCTTTTAGCTATTGAAATAATGCTACTATAAACATTTTGGACAAGTTTTTGTGTAGACGTGTTTATATTGCTCTTGGGTATATACCTAAAAATAGAATTGCTGTATCAATCTATGCTTAACTTTTAGAGGAACTCTCAAACTAATTTTTACAGTACCAGAAACATTGTGCATTCCCACTAGGTATTTATGAGTACAACTTCTCCACAGCCAACACTTGTTATTTTGTTTTTAATTATAGCAGCCTAGTGAGGGTGAAGTGATATCTTATTCTAGTTTTGATTTACATTTCCCTAATGATTAATGATGCTGAATATCTCTCATATTCTTGTTGAATATTTGAATATCTTCTATGGTGGAATGTCTATTTGCATTATTTGCCCATTTTTTAATTAGGTTGCTTGTTTTCTATTGTTATTGCTGAACAATAAAAGTTCTTCATATATTCTGGAAATCAGTATCTTATCAGATATATGATATGGAAATATTTTCTACCATTCTGTTGTCTTTTCACATTCTTGATAGATTCTTTAATGCACAAAAGTTTTTTTTATTTTGATGAAGTCCAATGTATTATTTTTTTCTATTGTTATTGCTTGTGCTTTTGTTGTCATATTTAAGAATCACTGCTTAGTCTATGGGCACAAAGAGTTGAATCTATGTTTCCTTCAAAGAATCTTATAATTTCTGTTCTTATATATAGATATTTGATCCATCCTGATTTAATTATTGTATATGGTGTAAAGTCACAGTACAAATTCATTCCTTTGCATGTGAATATCCAATTGCCCCGACACTATTTGTTGAGACTATTTTATTCCCATTGAATGATTTTGACACCTTTGATGAAACTCACTTGTCTATAGATATAAAGATTTATTTATGGACTCTCAATTATATTCCATTGACCTATATGTCTATTTTTATGCCAGTACCACACTGTTTTGATTACAATAGTTTTGTTGTAAGTTTTAAAATCAGGAAATGTAAAGTCATTCAACTTTGTTTTACTTTTTCAAAACGTTTTGACTTGTTGGGGTTCCTTATATTTCCATATAATTTAGGGGGTTAGTTTCTTCTTTCTGCAAAAAGGCATTGAAATTTTGACAAGGATTTCATTAAAACTTTAGATCAATTTGAAAAGTATTGCCATCTTAACAACTCATCTGAACTATGTTGTTAATACACAGATGTCTTCTTATTGATTTAGGTCTTTTTTAATTTACTTACAAATGTTTTCTGGTTTTCAGTGTACAAGACTTGCTTAAATTTATGCTGACATTTTTGACTTTTTTATTCCATTGTAAATAGAACTGTTTTCCTAATTTCATGTTTATATTGCTCATTGGCAGTGTATAGAAATGCAAGTGATTATTGTATGTTGATCTTGAGTTCTGCAATGTTGTTGAGCTCGTTTATTAGCACAAATTGTGATTTTTTGTGTCTGATTTTTTAGGGTTTTCAGAATATAAGATCATATTATTGTGAATAGAGATAGTTTGACATCTTACTATCCAGTTTTGATCCCTGTTATTTCTTGCTACTGCCTAGCTGCCCTGGGTAGGACCTCCAGTACACTATTGAATAAAAGAGATGAGAACAAACATCTTTGTCTTTTCTTTGATCTTACAGTACAAGCTTTCAATCTTTCACAATTAAGTATCATGCCAGTTATGAGGTTTTTGTAGATTTTTTTTTATCAGATTAAGGTAGATACCGTATATTCCTAGTTTGTTGAATATTTTATCATGAGAGTTGCTAGATTTTGTCAAATGCTGTTTTTGCATCAATAGAAGTGACCTTGTACCTTGTTTCCTTTGTTCTATTAATATGTTGTATGGCATTAGTTGATCCTCATATGCTAAACCACCTTTGCAATTTAAGGATAAGTCCCACTGGGACATGGTGTATAATACTTTAAATATGCTGCTGCATTCACTTTACTAGTGCTTTGTCAAGAATTTTTGCACTGACATTCAAGGGATACTGGTCTATAATTTTCTTTTTCTTGTGATCTCGTTGCCCAGCTTTGGTAACAGGGTAATACCAGCCTCATAAAATCAGACAATAGCCAAAATATGGAAACAACCTAAGTGTCCATTGATAGATGAGTGGATTAAAAAAGATTACACATATATTATATGCATATATTTTATATTATACATTATATATTTATTATTATATATTATTTATTCATGTATATCAATATATGGGGAACAGGGTAACTTAAGACTGTTTCTCAGATGAAGGTAAGCTGAGAAAAACTAGGGCATGGTGTGAAGTGAAAAATCCAAAACAGAGTCCACACAGGTTGTTGAAATATAACTATATATCAAAGGACATGAAAATTCAAGGAAGAATTATTTGGAAGGAAAACAGAAAATTCCTATAATATAGGTATGCAGATTAACAGATGCCTTTTAAAATATGGCTCTGACCAGCATTTATAAAGCAACTACTAAATAAACTAAAAAAAGATATCGACATTAACACTACTATAGCAGGGGATGTGAATACCCCACTGACAGTCCTAAATAGATTATCAAGGTAAAAAATCAACAAGGAGATCCAGAACCTAAACTTGACACTTGACCAAATGGACTTAATAGATACCTACAGATTATTCCACCTAACAACCACAGAATATATATTCTATTCATCACCACATGGAACATACTCCAGGATCGATCACATCCTTGGCCATAAATCAAGCACAGACAAATTCCATAAGGTTGAAATATTGCTATGCACATTCTCAGACCACAGTGGAATAAAAATAAATATCAAAACCAACAACATTTCCCCAAAACCCACAAAGACACAGACACTAAACAATGCTGAGCAACTACTGGGTCATCACTGAAATTAAAGCAGAAATTGAAAGATTCCTGGAAACAAATGAAAATGAAGAAATATCTTACCAAAACCTCTGGGATGCCATGAAATCAGTTCTAAGAGGGGATTTTATATCTCTACGAGCACACATCAAGAAAACAGAAAGATCACAAGTGGAGAGTCTAACAAATCACCTAAGGGAGTTGGAAAGAGAAGACCACCAAAACCCCAACTTTAGCAGAAGAATTCAAATCACAAAAATAAGAGCCCAAATACGGGACATAGAAGACAAAAATATCATAGAAAACATTAACAAAACAAAAAGCTGGTTCTTTGAAAGAATTAACAAGATTGATGGACCCCTAGCCAGAATGACCAAGAAAAAGAGGGAAAACGCCCAGAATAACACAATCAGAAACACAAAAGATCAAATCACAACTGACCCTGAAGAAATAAAAAGATTATCAGAGATTACTATGCACACCTATATGGAAACATACTTGATAACCTAGATGAAATGGAGGACTTTCTGACATCATACAACCTCCTCAGGTTGAAACAAGAAGACATTGAGACACCAAATAGACCAATAACAACCCAGGAAATTGACTCTGCCATACGAAAACTACCTACAAAAACAGTCCTAGATTGGATGGCTTTCCAGCAGAATTCTCCAAAACATACAAGGAGGAGCTGGTACCAATCCTACTGAAAGAATTCCAGGCAATTGAGAAAAATGGAATTCTCCCCAAATCATTTTACAAAACTAACATCACACTGATACTCAAACCAGGTAAATATCCAACAAAAAAAGAGAACTACAGGCCAATATCCCTTATGAACATAGATGCAAAAATTCTCAACAAGATTCTAGCAAATCGGATCCAAAAACACATCTCAAGAATCATCCATCATGACCAAGTAGTCTTCATTCCCAGAATACAAGGCTGGTTCAACATTCACAAGACCATAAATGTAATTAAATACAGCAACAGATGTAAAAACAAGAACCACATGATTATCTCATTAGATGCAGAAAAAGCTTTTGATAAAATCCAACATCCCTTCTTGATAAAAACCCTCAAACACCTAGGTATAGAAGGAACATACCTCAAAATAGTAAGTGTCATCTATGATAAACCCACAGCTAACATATTGATAAATGGACAGAAATTGGAAACATTTCCCCTGAAAACTAGAACAAGATATGGCTGCTCACTCTCACCCCTCTTGTTCAATATTGTGTTGGAAGTCCTACCTTGGGCAATTAGACAAGAGAAGGAAATCAGGGGTATCCAAATAGGAAAAGAAGAAGTCAAGTTATCCCTCTTTGTAGATGATAGGATCCTAGACCTTGAAAATCCAAGAGAATCTGTTACAAACCTGCTTGCACTGATAAAGGACTTTGGTAAAGTCTCAGGGTACAAAATAAACATGCAAAAGACAGTTGCATTCCTATACACCAACAACAAGCAGGCAGAGACCCAAATGAAAAGCACAATCCCATTCACAATAGCCACAAATAAAAAAAGAAATACCTCGGCATCTTCCTAACCAGAGAAGTGAAAGAACTTTACAGTGAGAACTACAAAACACTGCTCAAAGAAACCCAAGAAGAACTAAACAAATGGAAAAATATTCCATGCTCATGGATAGGAAGAATCAACATTGTTAAGATGTCCATTCTACCAAAGGCAATCTATAGATTCAACACAGTACCCATTAAGTTACCAACTCATTCTTCTCAGACCTGGAAATGACAATTCAGAAATTCATATGGAAACATAAATGACCACAAATAGCCAAAACAATTGTTAGCAAAAGAAACAAAGCAAGAAGTATCACACTTCCAGACTTCAAACTTTACTATAAGGCTACAGTAATCAAAACAGCTTGGTACTGGTACAAGAACAGGCACATAGACCAATGGAACAGATAGATATTCCAGAAGCAAAACCACAATTTCTCAACCAACTCATCTTTGACAAAGCCTCCAACAACAACTACTGGGGATAAGAGAACAAATTCAGTAAATGGTGCTGGGAAAACTGACTGACCACATGCAGTAGATTGAAATAGGACCCCAATCTATCACAATACACAAAAATTAACTCTAAATGGATCAAAGACCTAAACGTAAAACCTCAAACTATAAGAATCTTAGAAAAGACAGGCAACACCCTTATGGAAATTGGAACTGGCAACCAATTCCTATTTAGAACCCTAAAGGTCAATAACTTAAGAAATAAGATAGACAATTGGGACTTCATCAAACTAATGAGCTTCTGCAAAGCCAAAGAAACCATCAAGAGAGCAGGGAGACAGCCCGCGGAATGGAGAAAAATATTTGCCAACTGTATATCTGACAAAGGCCTAACATCTAGGATCTACAAGGAACTCAAACACACTGAAGGGAAAAAAACAAAGTCTCTTTAAAAAGTGGACAAAAGATAGCCAGGCTCGGTGGCTCAGCCTGTAATCCCGCGCCTTTGGGGGGCTGAGGCTAGTGGATTGCCTGAGCCTGCGGGTTCGTGACCCGCCTGGGCAGGCAAGACCTCATCTCTACAATAAAATCAAAAATATTAGCCTGGTGTGGTAGCGCGAGCCTGTAGTTCCAGCTACTTGGAAGGCTGAGATGGAAGCCCAGCAGGTCGAGGCTGTGGTGGCCGGGAGCGGCCACTGCACTCCAGTCTGGGCAACAGAGTGAGACTCCAACTCAAAAAAAAATTAAAATTAAAATTAAAAAGTGGGCAAAAGACATGAATAGATGCTTAAAAGAAGATATACAGGCAGCCAACAGACACATGAAAAAGTTCTCAGCCTCACTCATCATCAGAGAAATGCAAATCAAAACCACATTGAGATACCCCCTAACCCCAGTAAGAATGTTCATCATTAGTAAAACAAACAACAACAGATGCTGGTGAGGATGTGGAGAAACAGGAATGCTTCTACACTGTTAGTGGGAATGCAAACTAGTGCAACCTCTTTGGAAGACAATGTGGTGATTTCTGAAAGAACTAGAAATTGACCTTCCATATGACCCAGCAATTCCCTTATTGGGAATATACCTGGAGGTACTCAAATCATTCTACAGAAAAGATACCTGCATATGTATGTCTGTTGCAGCTCTATTTCCAATAGCAAAAACATGGAGCCAACCATGCTGCCCATCAAAACTGGACTTCATTTTAAAATGTGGTAAATATACACAATGGAATATTATGCAGCCATAAAGAAGGACAAATATATGGACTTCGCAGCAACTTGGATGGATTTGGAGTCGATCATACTCAGTGATCTATCACAGAAACAAAGAACAGAGTACCATATATTCTCACTCATAAGTGGATCTTGAGCAATTATAAAACTATGAGAAAGTGACTGGCAGTAATGGGAAACTGTCAGGGGAGGGGGGGTGGGCTTGGCAGTTGAGGGAAACTGCTAGGGGAGGGTGGGGCATACTTCATCAACGAGGGTACCTGCATAATCAATGTATGTATACCTAACCCTGAATTGTATCCCACATCTTTATAATAAAATAAGTAAATAAATAAATAAATAAAATATGGCTCTGACCTCAGACATGTGCAACTAAAAAATCCAAGTGTTTTAAGCTGATGATTGAGAGCAGATGTGTATGGATTATAAGTAATTAAATATTTAATAGTTAGGATTTTATTTTTGAAACATACATAAAAATATTTATATATAGGAAAATAAGTGGGCGACAGTATACTATCTATTCACAAGGACACATTACATTTTATCATAGAGAGAAATTTTATGGCTATCTATCACATGTCTATGCCAAAGCGATGGTAATCATTACATTTGAAGGGTTAATGGAGCCATTATATTTTAATACTGTACATCAAGAGTTTTTTCTTCCTAACAAAAATTCAGAAAGAATTTTCAACAAATATCTACAAAGATGGAAGGGGGCACCACACAAGAATGTTTCTCAATAATATCTGTTTACTTACAAATTTCAGATCCATCATCAATGTATTTACCACCAAAAACTACACGAAAGAAAGAAGAAGGAAGTGAGGAAGAGAGGGAAGGAGGAAAGAAGGAAGGAAGGAAGGAAGGAAGAAGAAAAGAATAAAGGAAGAAGAGAGAACCATCTTCTTTAAAGATAATTCTAAGAGATAACTCACAGAAAATTTTTGAATAATTAAAATAAATGTTTTACCTCCAGGTCAACTATGAAGAGTGTTTTGAGGTGTGTTGTCTGTGTTATCCTTAATATTCTTTACTCTATATGGGCATATGTACTTTTAAAGCCTAATGTGGAGGGATGCTAGGGTTCAGGAACTACCTCCAGGGCACAATGCTCACTATCTGAGGAATGGGCCACCTGAGACCCAATCCCCATCATTACACAATATGTCTATGTAATGAACACACATATGTATCCCCTGAATCTAAAATAAAAATTTTTTTAAATGTAAAAATTCTAATGAGACAAAGATTATCAGAGGTATAACTGTAGTCTGACAGAATTATATTTATTGCCTTAATAAAGTGAATGGGCATACCCAAGAGGGAATGAATTACTGCTCTCAAGGAGGAGCAGGAAAGGTGAAAGAATCTTTTGTAAGATTTGGGTCACTGCTGAAGGATTCTGTGGAGGATCTCAGGGAAGTGAGGATCAGTCCTAGACAGGTTAGTGTTCCTGAAGCAGGATCAGAAGAAGGAAGATTAGTTAGGGAATGAGTATTGTCACGAGTCAAAGACAATTTAGCAATGGCTACCCCCACTGGGTATGACAATACTCATTCCCTAACTAAATGGCATAGCAAAGTGTGCTTGGAAGCATCACCAGTAAGAAAATAGTAAATATTCAGATAGGGGCCAAGGTTGGGGACAATGATTGCTATGACATTTAAAAACTACTACATAGCTTTGAGAGAACAAGTGTGGCCTATTAATTTTGTAATTAATATTATGTACCTGTCCTCCCAGTATGATTAACGACAGAGCTGCTTATTTCTGTTTTAGTCCAAGACATTTTTTTCAATCCCAGAGTTTTACTATTTTAGCATATATATTCTAGCTGTCTGTTGAATGTCATACATAATTAAGAGTTTGTTTAGTTTTAAGTGTCATTACATCTTTAGCACAAAATCAAAATGGCAAAGCAATTTCGACTCTTTGGGTTAAATTTAAATTCTCTTTTAAAAATTGACTAGAAAATAGAGGTCGCTAGTATATCTTTTTTTCTGTCTTGCTCATTGCCTCTTAGGGGACATAAAACATTAGGGTTAATCAAGCTTTGCCTCAAGCAGCTATGTCATGTTTTTAAAAAATCCTTCACACTAGTCAAGAGCTAGTTTCATGCAAAGCACGGTCATAAATAAATTGGCTCAGGGTATCTGCAAACTCCTTGAGGGCAAGGATCTTGTTTTATTCACATTTGTACCCTCTCATAGCTTAGCACAAGGCCTTGTATATATGAGTCTCAATAAATATTTTGTTGGATTGAATCCTATTTGAAAAAGGACTTTGAGAGCACTATATAAAAGATTGAGTATATTATAAGACGAGAAAGAGAGAAATGTTGATCTTAACTGTACCTGGAAGTGTGTATGTCATTTTAATGCTTTTCCAAAGGCTAGGGGATAATCAATCTCGAGAGACAAAACCCTGCTCTTTATTTCAAAGAAAAAGTGAGTTTCCATATAGATTCAGTGAAGTAGTGTCCTATCCTTTATTGAATGTTTTAAAATTATATTTTAGTAATCTTTTTTCACCAATCTAAAATTTATTAAATACAGATCTATCAAACCGAAGAATTATAATAACAGTATCCACCCTTTTACTTTGCATATTAACAATTATAGCTATCATAACTATATTTCATCTATGACTTAGTATTTAATAGAAACATAGTTTCCTGTCATAGAGCCTCAAACACAATAAAGTTTACTGATAATAATGATAATCATAACCTTTGCTATTTTTGCCCTCTTCAAAAAGTTATGTCTATGATCTTCAGATTGGATAATAGTTTGTATTTGACTTTTTTCATTTAAAAAAATTTATTTTTTTAAACCTGCTTGTTAAAAGAGTAAAAAAAGCATTGTTTTAAATTGAGCTTGTATTACAGTTTGAACAGCACATTTTAAAAATATATATGTATGCAAATACATATATATACATATATATGCTATAGGATATTAAACAGTTTCCCTGTGATGTGTCCAATAAGGGGAATATACAAACAATTCAGAGAGCTCTTTGGGCATGTTTTATGGAGGCTGCATGTGAGCTGGGTGAGGACAGGGATACTTTTTCAATAGGCAGGAAAGATTTTTCAGGGATGAGGATGATGTGAACAATAGGTAGAGATGAGAAAACCCTCTGGAAATGTCAAGTCATTCAGTTTCGTGTGGAGTTGATTTTGAGGTTAATTTGGGTCAGATATGGTGAATGGCTATTTTTAATTTGGATTCTCCTCAAAGCTGATCCTGAGACAAGGACTGTGGTGTGGGTGGTTCATTTGGAAATTTATCTCAAGAAGGGAGAAAAAGGAAGGGAGATGGTGAAGGGAGAAGAACAAAAACTAGGTTTATCGATGAGCAAGTTTCCTCTATGTGCAACCAGGGCCCAATTCCTCTGAGGAACATCCCAGCAAACCATGTAGAACATGGTACAGAATTATTAGTATTCCAGTAGAGGATGGGGGAGTTGAAATGTTTATTTGCCGAGCTTCATTTCCCCTTGGTTGAGGGCTGAAAAATAAGGGTTACTATACCACCACACTTGGGGGTTGCAACTGCAGGCAGCTGGTCAAGACCTTAGATTGCTAGGGAAATCTCTCTGGTAGAGAAAGAAAAACATGGTGGCTTGAGATGAAAATCTGACACCAAGCTGGGAACTTTCTCCATCTGAAATTCAGGTAAATTCAGGTAAGCTGAGATTTTTATGACAAGGGGTATCAACAGAGTTTATTACAAAGGTCTTGAAAGTAAAGCTGGGACTTTTCAGCAGATGATGGAGCTAGCTGAGAAATTGAGTATTGTGAATACAGGTGTATTAAGAAGATGCATATGGGATATAATCTCTCTAATATACCTTCCAGTATATGGGAAGATAAACACCAGTGAGCAGAACAACCAGATGTGGAACTGATATAATTTATGCAATAGCTTATTAAGTTTTGAATTACTCATGGAATGGGTATAGTGAGTCACAGTGGGAATGAAGAAAAAAAATATTCTGGAAATGGATTCAAGAAAACATATCAAATAATAATTTGTGGGGTCATGGGGTAAGAAGGGAGCTCAGAAGTAATAGGTACTTTGAAACTTTTTATTAGAAGTAAGTAACTTTTCTAAGCCTAAACCATCTGGAGATTCATAGAAAGGCAGAGAATATGCTGCTTGGGGGGCAGGTACAGAGAAATGATGAAATTAGATTTTAGCCTGTCAACCTAGAAGTTCAGGGACATTAAGTTTTCTCTAATTCCCTTCCGTTTCATTTTCATCTCTGGTTTAAGTGACGGTTCTCTGTTTTGGCTATCTATTAGAATCACCTTAGGGGACTTATAAAAATCCTGATCAGCCGGGCTCAGTGGCTCAGCCTGTAATCCCGCGCCTTTGGGAGGCTGAGGTGAGTGGATTGCCTGAGCCCGCGGGTTCAAGACCCGCCTGGGCAGCCGAGACCTCATCTCTACAATAAATAAAAAAATCAGCCGGGCGTGGTAGCGCATGCCTGTAATTCCGGCTACTTGGAAGGCTGAGGCGGAAGGATCACCGGAGCCCAGCAGATGGAGGCTGCACTCCAGTCTGGGCGACAGAGTGAGACTCCAACTCAAAAAAAAATAAAAATCCTGATCAGGCCTCTCTCCAGCCCAATTAAATCAGACTCTCCAGGTGTAGCATCCAAGATTCAGAAGTTTTTAAAGCTCCCCAGGTGATTCCAATGCTCAGCCATGATTTCCAAACACTGGATTATAATCATAAAGTATTGAATAAGTTCCACTTCAATACTCAAAAACAAGTCATCAGTTCTAATCTGGCTTTGTTTTAGTAACCGGGTTTTAGATTTATCATGGAAACAATTATCTTTCTTATTCAATCACTGTAGTAACTGCATCCTACCTACTTTTGTCAACTTTCTCCAGTCTTGACCAATATCTGAACTTTAGTCCTAAAGTTGAAACCTTGTTGCCTTGTGTGTCTGATACAAATAACCTGCCAGTCTGAATGTCTTCATCACAACTCTATGCCCAATCTCTCGCCAAAGGATAGCCTCTAATTAAACCTAATGCAGCTAAGATTCTTCCTAAATTCACATCTAAAGTAAGGTTCGTTTCTCCTGATGAGCTTGTATGTTTCTTTCTATCATGTGACAAAAACCCACTATGTTTCCCTTGTCTGCAAAAGCTGGATGAAGCTTTAGATTTTTAGAAATGTAAAATTAAAATATGTGGGATACTTGCTACCAAGAAATTAAAGCAAGTTGACAAGGTGGGTTATCTCTTCCAGCCTGTTCCTCCAAGCCACAGAAGATATGGCACCCAGAAGGTATTCTTTCCCAATAAATGTATCCACTTTGCCTACATTTATTTTTTATTTCCTTTTTTTATTTTAAATATGTGGGGTACAATTCAGGATTAGGTATACAACTAGTCAACACATAGGTAAAGTTTTGGCCTCCCTTTGGTCCCCACTTTGCCTGCTTTGAGATCAGATACCTTTATTGATGTTATGTGCCTCTCCCCACCCTCCCCTGGTAGTTTCCCACTACTGCCAATCCCTTTCTTACAGTATTATGAGAAATGTTCAGGGTCCACTTATGAGTGAAAACATGTGGTACTCAGTTCTTTGTTTCTGTGATAGATCACTGAGTATTATGGACTCTAAATCCATCCAAGTTGCTGTGAAGTCCATAATTTTGTCCTTTTTTATGTCTGTAACAATTCCATTGTATATATATACCACATTTTTTTTTAACCCAGTTCAGTTTTGATGGGCAGCACGGTTGGTTCCATGTTCTTGCTATTGTAAATAGTGCTGCAATAAACATGCATGCACAGGTATCTTTTTTGTAGAGTGATTTAAGTTCCTTCAGGTTTATTCCTAGAAGAGGAATTGCGGGGTCGTATGGAAGGTCAATGTTTAGTTCTTTTAGGAATCACCACACTGTTTTCCATAAAGGTTGAACTAGTTTGTATTCCACCAACAGTGTAGAAGCATTCCCTTTCTCCACATCCTCACCAGCAACTGATGTTTTTTGTTTTATTAATGGTGGCAATTCTTAATGGAGTTAGGTGGTATCTCAATATGGTATTGGTTGGCATTTCTCTGATGATTAGTGAGGCTGAGCATTTTTTCATGTGTCTGTTGGCTGCCTATATGTCTTCTTTTGAGAAGTGTATATTCATGTCTTTTGCCCTTTTTTTTTTTTTTAAGAGATGAGATCTCACCAAATTGCCCAGGCTGTTCTCAAATGCGTGAATTCAGGCAATCATCTCAACTCGGCCTCCCAAAGTGCTGGGATTACAGGCTTGAGCCACCGCACCAAGCCCACTTTTGTCCATTTTTTAATGGGGCTTTTTGTTTTTTTCCTTTCATCGCGTTTGAGTTCCTTGTAGATCCTGGACGTTAGGCCTTTGTCAGATACGCAGATTTCAAATGTTTTTTCCATTCTGTGGACTGTCTCCCACTCTCTTGATGTCTTCTTTTGCTTTGCAGAAGCTTTTCAGTTTAATGAGGTCCTATTTCTTTTCTTTTTCTTTTCTTTTTTTTTTTTTTTTT
>NW_007247763.1:622407-625132 GCF_000164805.1 Carlito syrichta | reverse complement strand
TAGAGATGAGGTCTCGCTGCCCAGGCGGGTCTCGAACACGCAGGCTCAGGCAATCCACTCACCTCAGCCTCCCAAAGGCACGGGATTACAGGCTAATCCCTTTCTTATAGTATTATGATAATTGTTCAAGGTCCGCTTATGCGTGAGAACATGTGGTACTCTGTTCTTTGTTTCTGTGATAGACCATTGAGTATGATAGACTCTAAACTCATCAAAGTTGCTGCAAAGTCCGTATGTTTGCCCTTCTTTATGGCTGCATAATATTCCATTGTGTATATGTACCACATTTTTTTAATCAAGTCCAGCTTCGATGGGTAGCATGGTTGGTTCCATGCTTTGCTATTGTAAAAAGAGTTGCAACAAACATGCGTGTGCAGGTGTCTTTTTTGTAGAATGATTTGAGTTCCTCTGGGTATATTCCCTATAAGGGAATTGCTGGGTTATATGGAAGGTCAATTTCTAGTTCTTTCAGAAATCACAACACTGTCTTCCAAAGAGGTTGTACCAGTTTGCATTTTCCACCAGCAATGTAGAAGTGTTCTTTTTTCTCTGCATCCTTGCCAGCACCTGTTGTTGTTTGTTTTATTAATGATGGTCATTCTTACAGGGGTTAAGTGGTATCTCAGTGTGGTTTTCATTTGCATTTCGCTGATGATGAGTGAGGCTGAGCACTTTTTTATGTGTCTGTTGGCTGCCCATATATCTTTTGAGAAGTGTCTATTCTCATGTCTTTTCCCCACTTTTTAATGGGGCTGTTTATTTTTCTCCTTTTGGTGTGTTTGAGTTCCTTGTAGATCCTAGATGTTAGGCCTTTGTCAGATATACAGTTGGCAAATATTTTTTTCCCATTCTGTGAACTGTCTCTCTACTCTCTTGATGGTGTCTTTTGCTTTGCAGAAACTCGTTAGTTTGATGAGGTCCCACTTGTCTATCTTATCTCTTATGGTATGTGCACTTGGGGTTTAGATCAGGAATTGGTTGCCAGTTCTAATTTTCATAAGGGTGTCTCCTGAATTTTCTAAGATTCTTATAGTTTGAGGTTTTACATTTAGGTCTTTGATCCATTTAGAGTTAATTTTTGTGTATGGTGATAGGTAGGGGTCCTGTTTCAATCTTCTGCATGTGATCAGACAGTTTTCCCAGCACCATTTACTAAATAGCTTCTCTTCTCCCCAGTGGTTGTTGGTGGAGGCTTTGACAAAGATGAGTTGGTTGAGAAATTGATGCTTTGCTTGCGGAATCTCTATCCTGCTCCATTGCCCTATATACCTGTTCTTATACCAAGTACCAGGCTGTTTTGATTATTGTAGTCTTATAATAAAGTTTAAATCTGGAAGTGTGATACCTCCTGCTGTATTTCTTTTGCTAAAGATTGTTTTGGTGGCTCGTGGTTGTTTGTTTCCATATGAATTTCTGTATTATTTTGTCCAGTTCTGAGAATGATGGCAGTAATGTAATTGTATTGCTTTGCCTACCTTCATAACAACCTCGCCCCTTCCCTCCAGTTTTAGGGTATGAGATGTTTCTATCCTCCCCTAGTCCCGTCCAAACTCTTGTACTTTTGCTTCAGTGATCTTGCTTCATTAATTCACTTCTCTCTTCAATGACTTAAATCTCTAAAAGGATATTTGTATCTTCCATCCTTCAAAGAATCAAAAGATGGTCAAACAAAAATCTCCTTTTTGACCTTATTTTTCCTCAAGGCAATGTCACTCTCTCTCTTTCCCCTCTAGCAATAGTTAAAGGAATAGTCTATATTCAATTAACTCACTTTTCCAGCATATTACAAGCTGGCTTTTGACAGATCTTTCCTGAAGCTGCTATTGCTGAGATCCCAAATGACCTTCCAGTTGCTAAAACTAGATAAATGTTTTGCTACTTGTCTGACTTGTCCTTCCTACAGCCTTGAACAATTTCACTTGCTTTCCCTTTGAAACCTCTTCTGCACCGTGTGAAGTGACATCATTCTCTCCTGTCTCTCTAGCCACTCTGTATCAGTCTCCTTTACAAACTTAACTCCCTCTGTCTTGGCTTAAACATTATTTTTCACTACAAACTCAATCTTGAGACTTTTCTAATCTTTATATTAAAATTCTGAATTTCTTTTTCAGTTTATTCTCATATATTGTTGATTCCAACATTTTAAAATCTCACACAAATCTCTTGTCTAAATTCTAGACCTGTATATTTAACGTCCCTCTGCATGAATCATAAACATTGCAAATTCAACCTGTTGCTTTCCAGGCCATTGCTACCTCTACTACTCTACTGAATCTGCATTGGAAAAGATCTCCAATGCTCTTCTACTTGAAAATTCAATTAACATACACTCCTTATGAAATATTTTTGTCTTGCAGGCTTCTAGATTCTCCTATAACATATTCTTCCTCTCTGAAGTTTTCTCTCTCTTTTACACACTTCTCCTTTCTAACTTGATCTCTAAGTCTAGTTATTCCCCATATTCTGTCCTAATGCAGTTAAAATTTTGGGACCAGCCGGGCTCGTTGGCTCAGCCTGTAATCCTGCGCTTTGGGAGGCCGAGGTGAGTGGATTGCCTGAGCCCGTGGGTTCATGACCTGCCTGAGCCACTTGGCGAGACCTCATCTCTACAATAAATCAAAAATCAGCCATGTGTAGCAGCGCGCGCCTGTAGTTCCAGCTACTCGGAAGGCTGAGGCGGAAGGATCACCAGAGACCAGTAGGTCGAGGCTGCGGTGGCCGGGGG
>NW_007247763.1:610830-622140 GCF_000164805.1 Carlito syrichta | reverse complement strand
CCTTGGGAGGCTGAGGTGAGTGGATTGCCTGAGTCACGGGTTCGAGACCCGCCTGGGCAACTTGGAGAGACCTCATCTCTACAATAAATCAAAAAATTAGCCGGGCGTGGTAGCGCGTGCCTGTAGTTCCAGCTACTTGGAAGGCTGACGCGGAAGGATCGCCGGAGCCCAGCAGGTCAAGGTTGTGGTGGCCGGGAGCGGCCACTGCACTCCAATCTGGGCTACAGGAAAAGACGCCAACTCAAAAAAAAAAAAATTATAATTTGCTATTTATTTATAAGCTACTTGAAGGCAGAGCTCATTCTTTCATCTTTATAATTTTTCAACATCTAACACACTACCTGATCTTTGTAAAAATTTAAAACATGTTTTGAAAATAAATGAATGATTCAAAAGCCCTCAAGGCATAGTTAATGAGACGTTTGTGCTTTCACTCCTACACCGCCTTTAGAAACTCAGAGGTAAGCACAGAAAAAAATAGGGTAGTAAGGACATCCTATGGGTGAGAATTTCTAAGGTGGGCTAATTGAAGGTCAAGTAAGTAGAACCAAAAGGGACATTTCATCATGAGATGGGTTGGGTTACAGTAATGGGGAAAAATATACATTTGATAGGAGCATGAGTGAGATAGAGGTAAAAAGAGAGTGGGCTATAGTCAGAAGGGAAAATTTAGAGTTTCCAGTCTTGAGTGAGTTTTTCTGAGTGATAAGTCTCAATTTGTGACTATTGCAGAGTCAATTAAAGCTATGTGGAGATGACGCAGAGCAAAAATCTACAATATCAAGTGTTTGGTGAAAGGGTGGGGTCAGAAATGAGGATAATTACTGAGATCTAAGTTCTAAAGAAAATGACAAAAATTTATATCCCAGATAGGTAATATGGTACACTGATTAAGAGTAGAGACTCTGGCCGGGCTCCATGTCTCAGCCTGTAATCCCGCGTTTTGGGAGGCCGAGGTGAGTGGATTGCCTGAGCCCGCGGGTTCGAGACTCGCCTGGGCAACTTGGCAAGACCTCATCTCTACAATAAATAATAATTTAAAAAAATAGCTGAGCATGGTAGTGCGCGCCGGTAGTTCCAGCTACTTGGAAGGCTGAGATGGAAGGATCACCAGAACCCAGAAGGTCGAGGCTGCGGTGGCCGGCAGCAGCCACTGCACTCCAGCCTGGGCGACAGAGTGAGACTCCAACTCAAAAAAAAAAAAGAGTAGCGACTCTGGTTTCAGAAGTAAGGTTTGATTCACACTTCTCTTGTTTATCAGCCCTGTGACCTTAAACAAGTGACCTTGGGCAAATAACTAGCTAAGCCTAAATATTATCATCTAGAAGACAGAGATAATAGTATCTATCTCTTAAGCTTGTTATCTGGATTAAATGAGATAATGCAAGCGAAGTGCTTAGCACATGATGGCTGACTCATAGTAAGCCCTCAGTAAATGTCAAACTGAAAAATATAGCCATCTGCAATGAGGACTGCAACGGAATTATGAGAGTTGGCTTGATTTTCAAACAGTGAGACATGGGAGTAGGTATTTAAATTCATTCTAGTCCTTGAGTTCAAATAAATTTTTCCCAGAGTTGAAAAAAAACCTCTACCAATGTGATCCTAAAACTATTTCTAGTAATCTTTGAGGAGTAACTTAATTCAGCCTGGGTTCTGCAGAAAATAAATCCTAAAGCAAATGCTTATTGCTAGTACTTTATTGAGGCATGCAATTTCAAGAATCAACAGTGAGAGAAAAGGGTAGTGAGGCAGAGAGTGAAAGCAAATATAAATAAGTGCTGGACATAGTTTGATAAGCCAACTACTTCATCTTGCCAGATGGCTTGAAAGCGGTACTGCCCTTAGACCCAAGCAACAGGGAATGTTTGCCTTGAACCACACATATCACACACAATAAGCACATAACACACAAAACACTCACACACACACACACACACACACACACACACACAATTAAAGAATACACATGTGCCTCTGTCCCTGAAGATACAGCTCTCAGTGGTTCTGGCACAACCACCATATGTGTTATAAATATCTGCTTTCGTGACTGACACCTCCAGGTCCCAGAGAAATGTCTCTCAATATCTCTTGCCTATGCTTTCTAAATGCCATTACAAGTTGTCCCACTGCTGTTATTAGAGATGAGATTGTGTCCCGCTTCAGACTGCAGGGAAGAGTTCAGTGGTAGAAGCACTTAGGCAAAAGAAAAGACAATTTATTTGTTGTGGCCTTTCCCTCAACCCGAATGAAACAGATTTTTGTATTATAAAATATCATTTTCCAATAGTGCCTGTTATTCTAATCTTTGCTTTTATTTTTATTCAAATTGTAGATCTGGAGGTACTCTCAATTAACACATGGCTCCAAAGAACAAATTTGTACTTTTGTAGATATAGATGTAACATGCAGAAAACATGATATCATTTTTTGGAATGACAGCTAGATGAGCATTGACTGCTAGAAATACAGAATTTTACTTTTGTGATGATATTTCATAAAATTTGATGAAATTTTTTAAAGTTACATAAAATGTTAGTTTTATTTGAATAAGCTTGACTTAAAATCTTGAGATTAATAATAATTTGTACTTTTCTTTTAAACTTAAAATATTATTTTAAGTGTTTTGGAGGAAAAAAATTGAGAACCCAAGAAACAATTTACATGTTTGGTTTTATTTTTGTTTAAATTTATAGTTTGATAAAAATTCATATACCCTGAAAAAACATTTATTTGTTAATCCCTTAGCTCTTTGCTGCCCAATAAGGTGACCTTTAGCCACACAAGAGCTATTGAGCACTGGACATGTGTTCACTTCAAACTAAAATTTGCAAAAATTGAAAAATGTACATTAAGTTTTGAACATTAATATGAAAAAGAATGTTAAAGATGTCATTATGTTTGTTACATGTTAAAATTAAAATATTTTGATACGGTGGTTTGAAAATAAAATATATTATTAAAATTGATTCCACCTGTTTTTTTCTTACTTTTTAAATGTGGCTACTAGAACTTTTGAACTTGTAAGTGCTGCTCATGTTATATTTCTATTGGACAGAACTAACTAATTCTGTCAATAAATGCACGTGAAAATCTTGATTATCAATGCATAATTCATGATTTTACTGAAATAAAAGCAAAGGATACTTTTTAAATAAATATATAATGACTTATGAAAGATATATATATTTGTTTTATTACTAATTCAAACATTACCAGATCTATATATGTGCAATACAAATTTAAATTGAGCATGTTTGATATTTTGTGGAGTTTCAGTCACAGGAAAGCAGTAGCTTTATAGAATTTATTTTTTTTCTTATGATATGTGACATTTAGGTCATATATTTGTCAAGACAGGATGATAAAAGATACACAACATCTATTGTTCCCTGTAGATGGTAATGTCCATTGTTTTCTCTCTAGTATTTCCCAGGGATCTAGGACATGCTTAAATGTCATTTATGCAAGAACACCCATTTTGAATATTCTGCAAGGGGCATCCCCTTACCCCATTCCAGCACTCCTCACAAAGATTTAGGATGAAAACATAAATGAATATTTTACTGAAGAGTGGGATAGCTCTTACAGATCACTACCATGCAGGGGGAAGAGTCTAAAAGGCCTGACAATTAAGTTCACAAACTTGCCACCATGCCTTTACGTTAGCAGCACTGCACAAACAATTGGGTAAGGTTTCATAACCTTGGTGTATCAGTGTCTCACAGCTGTGTTTGTGTTGATGTATGGCAGTGTCTTTTGAAGTGGAGTTCATTACTGTTGTTCCTCGATTCAGCATCCCCACCAGTGAGACTCTCACAACTTACCTAAGAAAAAAGCTTCTCTCACCAGAGGACAATAAGCACAAATATTTTAAGAAGAAAGCAAAAGTTGGCTGGTTTACACCTGAATGTCATTTCTACCATAGGATAGATTTGCTGATTCTCATTTCAATACTGTTTTCTTTATCAATATAGTAGCAAATGACCAAACTTGCTTGGATCATCTCAGTTTTATGCCTTTTCTCCTTGTATAATTATTAAAACTGCCTTCTTTCTGGAGCTCCAGGGAACCAGAAAGATTCACAATAATAGCAGAGAGAAAGTACATTTGGAAAAAGAGTTAATAAAGCTATTTATAAACTCCTATGTTCACCCTCAACCTGTGCATACATGGATCTGATCTTAGATACCAAAGATTTTAAGAACAGAGCTAACAGATAGACCTCCACCCAGGTCCCAAACTGACCACTGGGTGGTGCACATGAGGAACAGTTCCAAATAGGCTGCAGAGACTTCAACTGAAGTGACAATTAGTACCTCAGGGCACAGAAGAGAGGTTGAAACTTGCAACCTGAATCTAACCAAATAGCCAACAGGTATGTGAAAAAATGCTCAACATCACTAATCATCAGAGAAATACAAATCAAAACTACAATGAGATATCATCTCTCCCCAGTTAAAATGGCCTTTATTAAAAAGACAGGCAATAACGAATGCTGACAAGGACGAATGCTGACAAGGATGCGGAAAAGAAAGAACTCTTGTACACTGTTGGTGAGAATGCAAATTAAGTACAGCTGCTGTGGAGAACAGTGTGGAGGTTCTTCAAAAAACTAAAAATAGAACTACCACTGCTGGGTATACATCCAAAAGAAAGGAAATCAGTTTATGAAATAGATATCTACACTCCCATGTAAATTGCAGCACTATTCAGAATAGTCAAGATACGGAATCAACCTAAGTGTTTATCAGCAAATGGACTGGTAAAGAAAATGTGGCATATATACACAATGGAATATTATTTAGATAGAAAAAATAATAAAATCCTGTCATCTGCAGCAGCATGAATGAAACTGGAGGATATTATCTTAAGTGAAATAAACTAGGCATGGAAACAAATGTTACTTGTGCTCACTCAAATGTGGAAACAAAAAAAAAATTGATTTCATGGAGGTAGAGAATGATAGTTACTAGCAGCTGAGAACAGTAGTGGGGGAGGAGTAAAGAGGAATTGGTTAATAGGTACAAAAATAGATAGAAGGAATGTGATCAAGTTAACAATGTTATTGTATATTTTAAAATAACTAAAAAAAGTGGAACTGAAATGTTTCAAACATAAAATAATGATAAATGCTTGAGGTAAAAGATATCTGAATTACCCAACTATTAAATAAATCTAACAAAACAGCTACAAAAAGCTGAGAAAGAAATCAAAGATTGGAAGAACCAACATATTCAGGATGTTAATTCTCCCCACATTGCTCAGCAGTTTTAAAACAATATCAACTAAAATACCAGTAATTTTTGGTAAATAAAGGCAAGTAGATTATAGAGTGTTTATGATAGGGAAAACAAAGTGTAATGACTAAAATTATTTTGAAAAGGAAGAATAAAATAAGAGAAATTATGCTCATCAGTATTAGGGCTTACTGTATAGCTACAGTTATCAAGAAAGGGTGGTTCTGGAGGAGGGAGAGACACACAGATCAATGGACTGAATAGAGTTCCCTAAAATAAACAAATATGGAAATTTGATTTTTGAAAAAAGTGCCCAAAAGTCCATAGAAAGAATAGTGCTTTCAACAAAAGATTGATAGTTTTGGAACAATTGATCATACATAGGCAAGAAATTTTCCCTCGACCTGCCTCACACTTTATACAAGGCTTATCTCAAAGTGGATCAGAGATTAAAATATAAACATAAAATTATAAAGTTTTTAGAGGAAAACATCTTTGTGACCTGAATTTAAGTGAAGAGCTCTTAGACATGGCATCAAATACATAACCCATAAAAGAAAAAAGGGGTGAATAGAAGTCTACAAAAATTAATAATTTGGGTCTGTGAAAGCCATTGTTAGGAGAAAAAAAAAGACAGTTACGGACTGGGAGAAAATATTCATAAATTTCATATCTGACAAAGGACATAAATCCAGAATATATTTTAAAACTCTCAAAACTCCACAATAAGAAATAAAAAACTTAATTTAAAAATAGGCAAAGTACTTGAGCAGACACTTCATCACAGAGGATGTACAAATGGCAAATATGTACATGAAACAATGTTCAGCGTCATAGTCCTTACATTATAAGACTGTGGTTGTCATTACAACCATAAAAAGATACCACTACACAGCTATTAAAATAATTAAAATAAAAAATATTGACAATATCAAATCCTGGCAAGGATGCAAAGCAACAAGATCTCTCACACATTTCTGATTAAAATGCAAAATAGTTCAGCTACTGTGGAAAAACTGTTTATTTTTAAAAATAAACATATACACGCCATATGATCCAGCAATTCTACTCCTGGGTATTTACCCCAGAGAAGTTATTGGCAATACTGCCATTTCTTTTTTCTGTAAAGCAGTGAATAGTCAACTGTTTAAGCTTTGTAGGCTATACAATATGTATCACAACCATTCAATTCTGTTATAATGTAAAAGCAGCCATATCTCTGTGTCCACAGAGTAGCAGGAAGGCCACTATGACTGAGTTGGAGTAAGTAAAAGAGAGAGTGGTAAAATACACACTCAGAGAAGTAGACAATGCCCAGATCTTGTACAGTTTTGCAAGTCATCCTAGGGAGCTTAGGTTTTATTTTAAGTATATTGGAAAGCAAATGAAGAGTTCTAAATAGACAAGTGATTCATTTGAATCATGTTATTGAAATACCACTCCACACTACAGAAGGGCAGTTATGAAGTGATGGCCATATTCCTGAATGGAGGTGACATGGTTTGAACTAGGGTAGTAACTATTGTAGTTATGAGAGGCAATGAGATTCACAATATATTTTGAAATAAGTTTGACAGGATTCGCTTATGGATTGAATAAGAAGTCTGAGCGAAAGAGATGTTTTCCAAACTCTGTGTCCATTACTGTAAAAGTCACTTCACTACAATGGAAGCAATGAAAAGTGGTGAGACTGAGGATGCATTTTGAAGAAAGAGACAACAAAGCTTGATAATAGATTGGAAGAGGAGTGGAAAAAACAGGAAAGAAAGATGGTTATCAGGTTTTGAATCTGAGCAAATGGGTAAATAGAGTTATTATATAATAAGGTAGGAAATACTAAGAAGGCAGCAGGTTTGAGAGAATAAATTCATGCTTTTTCTTCTTAGAAATATTGAGCAGGTGATTTCATATATGGATCTGATATTCAGGAAAAAAACCAGAGCAGGAGATATAAATTTTTGAGTTATTTATTATCTAGCTGATAACTAAAAGGCATAGGACTTGCGATACCACCAAGGGATACAGTGTGTATAAAAAAAGAGGAGCAAAGACTGCATAGGACATCCTATCACTAGAGGTCAGAAAGAGGAAGATGGGCTAGCAAAGAATATCGAGAAGAAGCAACCAGTTAGGCAGGAGGAAAATCTGGAAACCCAAGTGAAAAAAGGGTTTCAAGGAGGAGGGTATCATCAACTATGTCAAATGTTGCTGAAAGGTCAAAGAAGGTAGGAACTGAAAATTGATCATAGAGCTCAGTATTAAGTAGTTCGCTGGTGACCTTGATAAGAACCTCTTCAGAGTAGAGGAAATGAAAGTCTGAGAGTGGGAGGTGAGGATGTAGAGACTAACCCTTTCATGCTTGTTCTCTTTCATAAGGCAGGAATAAGAGGGGCATGACTTCAAGTGGATTATTTTTAAGTGAGTCCAAATGTAATATAGTATATGGTTGATAAGAGTGTCTGGATAATTAGCGTGTTCCAAGGACACATTGTTAGGGAGCCCTATTGTAATTAGAATTTTAAAATCAATAAAAGTTATTTTCTATCTTGAAATATAAATGCCATGTATTAAATGATGAAGCAGAACCAAGTTAATATTTAATTCAATATGAGGATAATCTTTGAGGTCAATTCCATACATTTAAATGAAGCAAAAGACTAACTCCGAAAGTAGCTTAATAACTTTACATCTTTGAGAGGCATCTCTAAAATCACAATAGCTGATATAGCTATCTTCAGAGCTAGTCATTTAATACATGGCATTGACCTACTTTCCTTTTTAATTATTTAAGAGTTAGCTGTTCAGTTGAATCTTGTCCTTGCAATGTGAAGAACAGGACTTTAATGTGTTGTACATTTTTAGTCAAAATTATAGAGTTAATTTAACAAATGGATATGTTGCAAATGAATGTAAAAGTAAATCAAAAGATACAGAACTCATTTTTAAAAACATTAGTTTTTCAATATGAGAGACTTAGAATACCATCGGATTACTATTTGTACTATTTGTTCCCTTTTTCATGTTAAACAAATCAGCTTTCTAGTTATTTACTTTAATAATTTTTTAATTTTTTTTCTGAAGACATACTTTCTCCGTACAACCTCCCTGGCTCTCACCTGTCTGTCCCTCTCTCTCTTTGTCTCTCTTACTCTCTCTCACACACACACACACAGACAAAAAAGCAGGAATAGTAGATTTCAGCATTCATTTTGCTTTGGCAAATCTATCACTAATCTAAGAAGCCCAAATGGGAAAAGGAACTCTAAGGTACTTGTTTTTCATTGTTTCTTTTTATAGTCCGTTTGTTAATTTTAAAGATGTAGGGTGCAATTCAGGATTAGATACATAAGTGGTCATCGTACAGGTGAAGTTTAGGCCTCCCAGTGGTCTTCACTTCACCTGGTTTGGGATGAGGTACCCTTATTAACGTTATGTGCCCCAGTCCCCGGGCAGTGACCCACTAATTATTGTTCTTTTTTTTATAGAGATGTGAAGTACAAGTGAAAATTAACTATGTAAGTAGGCTGCATGCAGGTGAAGCTTAGGCTTCCAGTTGGCCCTCACTCCCCCTGGTAGTGGACCAGGTACCTTTTCTGTTGTCACGTGTCTCCCATCCCCCCTCTCTCTCCCTCCCCTAGCAGTGCACAGCAACTTTTGATTCCTCCCTTATACTCATGCGTTCAGGGCCCACTTATGAGTGAGAACGTGCAGTATTCAGTTCTTTGTTGCTGTGAAAGATTACTTAGTATGATGGTCTCCAACCCATCCAATTTGCTGCAGTCCATGATTTTGTTCTTCTTTATGACTGCATAATACTCCATTGTGTATATGTACCACATTTTTAAAATCCTGTCCACTTTCTCCCCCCTCCCACCATGGAGATAAAATTTTCTTTTTTTAAAAATTTTATTTTAAAGATATAGGATACAATTCAGGATTAGATATACAAGTGTTTTTGTACAGGTAAAGTTTTGGGCTCCCTTTGATCCCCACTTTGCCTGGTTTGAGATCAGATACCCTTATTGATGGTGTGTGCTTCCCCTTTCCCTTGCAATTTCTTATTACTGCCAATCCCTTTCTTATAGTATTGTGAAAATGTTCAGGGTCCACTTATGAGTGAAACATGTAGTACTCAGTTTCTGTGATAAATGACTGAGTATTAGAGACTCTAAATCCATTCAAGTTGCTGCAAGGTCCATAATTTAGGTCCATAATTTTGTCTTTTTTTTTTTTTTTTTTTTTGAGTTAGAGTCTCACTCTATCGCCCAGACTGGAGTGCAGTGGCCGCTCCCGGCCACCGCAGCCTCAACCTGCTGGGCTCCGGCGATCCTTCCGCCTCAGTCTTCCAAGTAGCCGGAATTACAGGCATGCGCTACCACGCCCGGCTGATTTTGTGATTTATTGTGGAGATGAGGTCTCGCCTGCCCAGGCGGGTCTCGAACCCGTGGGCTCAGGCAATCCACTCACCTCAGCCTCCCAAAGGTGTGGGATTACAGGCTGAGCCACCAAGCCCGGCAATTCTGTTCTTTTTTATGACTACATAATATTCCATTGTATATATGTACCACATTTTTTATTCATTCCACTTTCGATGGGAAGCATGGTTGGTTCCATGTTTTTGCTACTGTGAATAATGCTGCAATAAACATGCATGTGCAGATATCTTTTTAATAGAATGATTTGAATTCCTCTGGGTATACTCCCAAAAGGGGGGTGGCTGGGTCGTATGGAAGGCTGATTTTTAGATCTTTTAGGAATTGCCGTACTGTTTTCCACAGAGATTGTACTAATTTATACTCCCTCCAACAGTGTAAAAGTGTTCCCTTTTCTCCACATCCTCGCCAACATCTATCGTTTTTTGTTTTATTAATAATAGCCATTCTTCCTGGTGTTGTGTATCTCAATGTGGTTTTGATTTGCATTTCTCTGATGATTAGTGAGACTGAACAATTTTTCATGTGTCTGTTGGCTGCCCGTATATCTTCTTTTGAGAAGTGTCTATTCAAGTATTTTGCCCACTTTTTAATGGGACTGTTTTTTGTTTGTTTGTTTGTTTGTTTTTTCCCTTTCAGCATATTTGAGTTCCTTGTAGAGCCATAGATGTTAGGCCTTTGTCAAATATTCAGCTGGCAAATATTTTTTCCCACTTTGTGGGCAGTCTCCTCACACGCTTTATGGTTTCTTTTGTTTTGCAGAAGCTTTTCAGTTTGATGAGTTCCCACTTGAAGTTTACTGGCGAACAGGCATATAGACAAATGAAAAGCAAGCCTTCAGTCCACTTTCAATAGGCATTTGGGTTGTTTCCAATATTTTTGCTTTTGTGAATAGTGCATCAATAAACATGAGTGTGCAGGTGTCTTTTTGTAGAACAATTTATGTTCCTCTGGGTTTATTCTCAGCAGAGGGACTGCTGGATCATATGGATGGTGAATTTTAAGTTCTTTTAGGTATTGCCATGCTGCTTTCCATAGAGATTGAACTAGCTTGCACTCCCACCAACAGTGTAGAAGCATTCCCTTTCATTGACACTCATGCCAGAATCAGTTATTTTTTTATTTGTTAATGAGGATTACCTTTACTAGAGTTAGGTGGTATCTCACTGTAGTTTTGATGTGCATTTTTCTGATAGTTAGTGAGGTTGAGCATTTTTTCATGTCTGTTGACTGCTTGTATGTCTTCTTTGGAAAAGTATCTGTTCATGTCCTTTGCCCACTTTTTCATGGGGTTATTAGTTTTCTTCCTTTCACTTCATTTGAGTTCCTTGTAGATTCTGGATGTTAGGCTTTTGTGAAATATATAATTTGCAAATATTTCCTCCCATTCTGTGGGTGAGCAGTAATTTACATCTAGCACATTTATGGGCAGTTGTGAAGACAAAGGTGTCTCTTTTTTAAAAAAAATTTCCTTCAGTTAATATAATATAAAGTGGATTTGTGATTGGGGTGAAAGGAGAATCATCTTTCCCGTAGCAAGGACTGACCTTTGTTACCTCTCCAACTCTCTTAGTTGGCATTAGGTATATGATTTTCTTTTTTCTTTTTTTTTTTTTTTGAATTGGAGTCTCACTCGG
>NW_007247763.1:563346-610810 GCF_000164805.1 Carlito syrichta | reverse complement strand
TCAGGCAATCCACTCACCTCAGCCTCCCAAAGGCGCGGGATTACAGGCTGAGCCACCGAGCCTGGCTAGGTATATGATTTTCATATCTAAAAATTTGATTTCTTTCCCCTATTTCTCAAAATTATCCACCTCTTGGTTCAGTATCAGGTAATGACAAAACAAGATCCAAACTGAGACTAGAGCAAGAATTCTACTAGTACAGCAAGCGGCCTTTCTCCCTTTGCTCCAAACTGACTCAGTCTCATTTGAGAATTAGCAAGTTGCTAGTTCTTACTGCTGTCTACCTCCATGGTTCTCATTCCGTGACACAAAATTTGTGTTCCCTCTACCGTCAGCTGTTATTTCATGTATTTACATTACCAGCAGGAGTGTGTAGGTAACTGATTAACAGTTGGCTCTGTGAAAAATTAGAGTTCTGATTTGTAGTACTTTGCCAATTTCCATGGTGTAAATTCTTCCACTGTGGCTGATTTCAAGTTAGCAACATGATGAACACAGAGTTGGGAAGAGATGCACACACTCAGCTATCAGTAACCAGCAGTAACCCACTCTAAAACACTCCAGTCAAGCATTGTTTGCTGGGGTTGCAACAGAAAACTGACAGAACATGGTACAGAAGGGGTGTAACAGCCCTATAAACATAGAGACCAAAAGAAAATAATGTGCTTATTTTAAAAACATCTGCAGAAAATATCAAGATAAGAAGCATGTCATTTGGTTGAAACAAAGGTGAATTTGTAAGTCAAATTCCCGAGAATAGTCAAATGAAGTAACTTAAGTAAATCAGATGGCTAGAAAGATAGATTATAAAGAGAGAAATAAAAATATTAAGAAATTGAGGAAAACAGAATTATCTTTGGTTAGAAATTCTATGAGTCAAAATAAATAAGCCAACTATCTGCAATGGGGCTTGACAATGTGATTTGATTTTGTGTCTAAGAGAAAAGTGAAATGATTAGGTAAACACATAGCATTATCTCAGTCATGCAAACCCTAGTGGATTCACCTGCTTCAAATCTTCAACTCCTTTATTCCCTCAATTCACTGCTCTGCAGAACACCAGAACATGTCTTCAGGCACCAGCACCGCACCTTCTTGTCTTGTGAATGGGTTTCATAGAGATGGATTCAAGTACCCAATTTCATGTTTTGATGATAGCCAGCCAAATGAAGCAAATGAAGACTCTGTGCCCCTCAGTCAGCTTGCATAAGTATAACAAGTGACAGATATCTTTCCAAGTAAGAAATAAAACTTTCATTAAGCAAAGAAAAAAAGTAACTGAGTCTAAATTTTAAAAACCATCAGAAACTCTGATGACAGAAACCACATCAAGAAATCTATCAAGTTGTTAGTACTTTGGCACTGAAAACAAAGCCACATAGGGATGTGTTTTTAACAAAATAAATAATAATAAAATAAACTCAATCTAGAACAGGTGAACAATATTTTATCGAATGATTTGCTAAGTCACACACTCATAAATGCTGCAAAAACTCAGTCTTTAAACCACTTTTGTGCATTTTCTGAAATAGATATGTTTTAAAAAACAAACTGCACTCTCAACCCTGGAAGGCATGCTATCTTTTTAGTATAATTTAAGACCTTTACAAACATAAATTTATATAAAACTTTAATAATATCAAATTTTCTTAGTAACATAGCAAGCATCATATTGAAATGAATACATTGTAATCTAACTTGATTATTTCCCCTTTATTCTTAATCTAACTTGATTATTTTCCCTTTATTCTTATTTTTATCTCTAGGGTGTTTTGAGTGTTTCAGTTTCATAGTTTCAGTCTGGGGTCAACAACTTACATGATATATGTAGGATCTGGAAATAGTGTAAAGGAAAGCAACCATACATAATGACAACAATGACTTTGAAATTCAGCACTTTGAAGAAAGAGACTGAAGACACTTCAAAAAAAAACAGTTTTAATTTATTTTTGTCTTTCTTGATTTTTGAATACTGAAATGAATAGAATACTGCTAGGTAACATTTAAAATAAGAATGAGAATAGATAAAGAGAATGCAAGAACAGAAACAATATGATATGACAAAGAGATTAAGAGTAAAATAAGCACACAGGGCCTGGCCCAAGAGGTTGTATATGATATATACTTGCTAGAGATGGACTATCTGCTTGGCTTTGTGCTGTCTTGCAGCAAATACAAAGATGTAACACAGTACATTACATGATCTAGACAAGCTTTTTAGAACAGCCACACCTTTTCCTAGTATAAAAGCCAGAGTAATAGGATACTGTCTATGTTGCATCATTATCAACGGGTTCAACAAGTTCATTTCAATAAATATAGCAATGGATTTTATAAGACTGCTTTTTAAAAATATATTTAATGAATGACTGTGGCATAATATTAAAAAAATTCAAGTGAAGCATTTCTAGGAGACACTAAAAAATACAGTCAGGGCAAGAATGTCTTATGTTTAGTCCACCATAATCTACAATAAAGATTTAGTACTGGCTGGGTGTGACAGCTCATGCCTGTAATCCCAGCACTTTGGGAGGCTGAGGTAGGAGGGTCCCTTGAGGTCAGGAGTTCGAGATCTGCCTGGGCAACATAGTGAGACAATGTCTCTACAATAAACTTTAAAAATTAGCAAGACTTTATTACACACAAAAAAGTCAAGCATGGTGGTGCGTGCCTGTAGACCCAGCTACTCAAGAGGCTATGGTGGGAGGATAACTTGAGCCCAGAAGCTCAAGGCTACTGTGAGCCATAATCATGCCACAGCACTCCAGCCTGGGGGAAAGAGTGAGACCCCAACTAAAAAAGTTAACCAAATGTGGTGGTATGAACCTGTAGTAGTCCTGGCTACTCAGTAGGATCACCTGAACCTGGGAGTTCAAGATTGCAGTGAGCTATGATCGCACCATTGTGCTTGAGCATTGCAGCCTGGGAAACAGAGAAAAACAGTCAAAAAAAAAAAAAAGGAGGAGGAGGAGAAGGAGAAGAAGGAAGAAGGAAAGAAAAGGAGAAGAACTGTGCTATTCAATAGCATCAGCTACTAGCCACATGAGTCTACTTTATTTAAACTTAAATCAACTAAAACTAAATATAATTAAAATTCAGCTCCTCAGTCATACTACCTGCATTTCAAGTTCTCAGTAACTATTTGTGACTGTTCCTACAGTGTTGAACAGCACAGATAAATAACATGTCCACCATGGCAGAAAATTCTATTAGACTACACTGACTTCCACTTCTAAAACAGGGTGTCTAGTGCTGACAATTTTTAAACAAGTTTGTCTCAAGCAAGCTTGTGATAGCTTCTGAGAATCTGTAAATTCAAAGTTATATTCTGACAACCACCAGTAAAGCAACAATTTCATGTTGTTTGTTCAAGCTGGAATCATAGCTTTCCTGGGTCTTATTAATTTTTTCCTAAGGCAGGAATGAACAGTAGTGGATTTAATGCCTATTGAACATGACTGAAGAAAGGCAGTTTGTTATTAAAAAAAAAAAAAAAAAAGCAAGGTGAGACAATAGGAAACACTTAGAATAGTTGGGTAGAAAGTATTCTATAGTTATTCTGAGATATGAGAATACAAAGAATAATCATCTCTTCATTATGCATAAGTAGTCTCCTGTTCCCCTGAAATACTCTATTGCTTTGGGTTGGAAGACTTGATTATGTAACTAATACCAGTTTTAAACATTGATCATTATCTTCACTTCTAAAAGTTTTATCATTGGCCTAAGTAGAATGTCATGGGAATATAGAAAACAGAGATCTATGAGATATAACTATTTAAGTGGTATTGTCACAAACACATTAGAATGTATGAGCCTAGATAATATTTGAAATTATTTAACTTCTTCCAACATGCACTCTGCAAAGCACTGCTAGAACCCTTTTGGTATCAGCTTCATAGCATTTTACAAAACACATAAGCAAAAGGCATGGTCTCATTGCTTCTACTCTTGTTTTCCCATGAATACGCTCAATATAGCAGCTGGGTGGTCCTCTATAAATATGAATCAGATCATAGCATTTCTCCACTCAAAGCCATGTAGCAGATTCCATCTCACTTGGAAAATGTGCCAAAGTCCTTACAATGACCCATCAGCCCAGTTACCTCCTTTCCTACCACTTGCTCCTGGTTCAGTCAGCTTCAGCTTCACTGATCTTTCTGTTCCTGCTCAAGCAAAACAAGCATGACCCTACCTTCAGGGCCTTTGTTTTGTCTATGTACTTTGAATTGTCCTTCCATGAGATATCATTGGTTAACTTCCCCTTCCCCTTCAAGTCATGACATAAGCCTCATGTTCTCAATGAGATCATCTTTGATCACTATTTAGTACCACCACCTGCCCACTCCTTCCCAGTTCCTCAATTGCCATGCTCTCCATCCTTCTTATCTCACACAACTTTTCGTTTTTTTATTTACATACTCTATAATATATTGTAGTACTATATAATTGATTCATTTCTCACATTCATTATCTATTGTCTGTCTCCTCCAGCTAGAATTTAGATTCTATAATGACAGTACTTGTTATTTTGGTCACTGATGTATCTCTAGCACTAAGGAGAGAACCTGGTATACAGTATAAGGAGGAACACACACAAAAAAAAACAGAACGTATTTATTTTTAAAAATTTATATTTATTCTTATATGTTTAAACCTCCATCACCTTCAATGTACTCTCTGCTTGATGCAATACACCTATCCAGACACTTTTCCCATTGCTCAAAATGGTTTTTGAACTGATCAATTTTGATGCCTTTTAGTGCTCCTGCCATTTTTGTTTCACCTCTTCCACATGGGCAAAATGTTTCCTTTTGAGGACTTTTTTCATCCGGGAAAACAAAACAAAGTCACTTGGAGTAAGATCAGGTGAATAGGAAGGGTCACGCCAGTTTTAGTCAAAAACTGCTGAACACTCATCGCAATGTGGGCAGGTGTGCTCGTAAATCACCCATCAAAAAATGGGCAAACATGTTGAAAGAATTTCCAAAAACAAATTCACTTAAGTCGAACACAGTCTGTCACAACAACGCTACCTGGTACACCGATTCAGATGGATTCCTAAAACACTTAGCTAGTGGAGGAAACCTGTACTAAAAGGAACCTGCCATCCAAAAAATAATTCTGATTTTTTTGGCCCCTCCTCTTAGGTACTCAAAAAATATTTGTTAAAATGAATGAATAACTTTATAAGAATTCCTCTTTCTAAACATATAAAATGATATTTCTTCACTTTCAACACTGATTTCTGACTGTTTCCAAATATTAAGTCACAAAATTGTATAACTGGAAAGACCTTTGTCAGTAATGCAATATAATCACACCTTTATATATAAAACTAAACCATGCCCAGAGAGATTAAGTGACAGCACAAGGTCAACCAGCTAATGTATAGCAGAGCCAGAACTGGAGGATAGGTTTTCAGATTCTCAATTCATTCACAAAACATCATGATTTTCCAACACTATGTATATTCAGAAGAATATGCCACTGTCTCTGAGAGTTTTACTAAAAAAGGCAGCCTACAATATTTTCAGTGACAGCAGCATCATTGTGACAAGTTCATGAGCAGCATGAACTTGAATTTGTAAATTTAAGAATTTTAGTTAAGACAGAGTCACATTACTTCAGAACTACCTCATACACTCCCTCACCAAACTATAGTTTTTAAACATAGTGCTTTACTTGGAGGAGAAATTATCTTTTTAAATAGGGTCTTATCATAAATACATAAACTAAACTTTGATCATTTTCTATTTTCCTTATTTTTTTTGTCACTTGAACTTTACTTCATTCCCTTGTTGACAGCTACGGTCTTAATGTGCATCTTGGAGAAAGTAGGTGCTTTTTGGTACAAACCACTTTTATCTTTGGCTTATTAGAAGCATCTATATATCATAGCCTGGGGAAAGAAGATAAAATAGGGCATCTTTCTTGCATATAAATCATGGCTTGTGGATCATCGCTGTTAATTAAAAATCCTTGCAAGGCTAAATTCAACATGATGGAGGCTTAGGACATCCTTGCTAAAGGACAAACCTGGAAGGAACAGTATTTTTAAATTTCCATGAAAAAGAAAGTAGAATTTGATCATTATAGATCCCAGCTCTGGAGATAGGGGTAAAATTTCTGATGCATATTATACTGCACCATAATTTGTTGCTGATTTGATGTGAACATACAAAGTCCTTAGTATAATTGGGTTACATTTTTGTTTCCCGTGATGTTTGGTGTTTCAATGTTGTCTGGCAACATAATAATCTCAATATTAACTGGAGATAGGAAATATACAGCTTTGATCATAAAAAGTATGAATTTCACAAGGACAGAACAATATAAGCAGAATTTTCACCATCCCATTTCAGTGACATATTCAAAAAAGAGGCCCATTAGCCTTGAGTTTGGTTTGCACAGTTATTTGATACCCTTAATGAACAAAGGAGAATGGTTAGTGTAGGAGTCTTTTCAAGGTATGGACAGATATTTATTTTAGGGTTGCGATTACTTATGCTCTTGGTTGGTGCCAGTCAGGTCAATAGGATTATATTCCGGAAATTGATTTCCCCCCAATGAGTAAATAGTGAAGTAATTTAACCTCATCTGCTTCCTAATCTAAAACCTTTCACTTGTACTGTGAGGAAAGGCAGCTGCCTTCGCTCGAGATGTGCTCATGTACAAGGCCAATAAATACCTTTGGGTTTTACATGAAGGTCATGCAAAGCTGATCATTCAGGAAATGTGTACAGTTGAAGTGCATCTTCTGTTCCTTACTGCCATCAATCCTGGCTTTCAGAGATGTCTCCACCTATGTTAAAGGGCGAACACAATACTGCATTAATCATGGACATGGCTGTTGCCCTGAGAATTTCTGTTTCATTTATTTTAATTTAAGTGTTTATTTGGATACTAGCATGGAAAGAAAACAGCACTTAGCTGGAAATGAAAATAAAAAGGTGAAAGGAAGGTTGTGATTATTCAGGTTATGAACTCTTCAGGCTTGCTTTACACTGTGCCTGTTATTTGATTATTGTACAAGCTATGACTTCTTGAAGAAACTGAATGTATCTGGAAATTACAATTAGACTTAAAAATTCGAATCTATCATCATAGATAAAATCATCTTGTGGTCATAGTAGTCTCATTTTTTTCTCTATGATTCATTTTGCTAATAATGATGGCACCCAACATGAATACACATTTACAGTATGCCAGGCAGAGCACTAACATTTTACTTGCATTATCTTATTTAATTCTTTTAGGGTCGGAAATCCAGTTACCAGTGGTTTTGGGAATCAAAATCGAACCACCAGATTTCAAAATCCAGGTGCTTGATCACTGGATTTCAGTGAATTCTGTGCCCACAGTTACTGCCAAGTAACTAAAATCATTATTCTCCAAGTCATTCATTTACTGGTTATGTCTCCTGTGAAGAATATAGGATTTTTATCAGAGAGGTTCCCCTGGGAGCTTCCCATTTATCTGAGAAAATAAAAAGTAAAAGGACTCAAAAGCATTATAAAAAGTGATAACTTAATTGAGAACTACTTTGCCTTTCTCCTCTGATGTTGTAGAAGTTAGCACAATCGTCTCTACTTCATAAAATTTAGAATTTTGATGCAATTTTGATTATTCTATTTTATTTTTAGCTGCCTGTGTCAATAAAATAAATGTTTAGGATGCTGAAAATAAAATCTGTTTCTTCTGGAAGATATTTTTAATATATGGAGTTCAGTTTGAGTGACTGGCATGAGAAAAGTGTAAACTCTGAGAGGGGATATGTGTAAGTGGTCTTAACAAAAATATTTCCCTTATTTAGTCCCTAAACATTTAGTGAGTGCCCACTCTATACCAGATAATGTGTTAAGCACTAGGTAAGACCTATCAGTTACAGACAGAGTGAGTTTAACATAATTCTTAAGGACCCTAGGATTTTAAGAATGGTAAATGAGCATTCAAATTAAAGTCACCAACTGCATTAGCCTCTAACAAGAGAGTCAGCCTGTCTTTTAAAGCTTTGAAGCCAAGCATGGACTTCTATTCTCTAGCTATGAGAGACCAAGATGGCATCTTCTTCCATCATAAAGCTATTTCATCTACATTGAAAATCTGTTATTTAGTGTAGCCACCTTCATTAATTATTTTAGCTAGACCTTCTAGATAATTTGCCTCTCTATCAGCACTTGCATCATTTTGCACTTTTATGTCACGGAGATGGCTTTTTTACATAAATCTCCGCTAGCTTCCAACTCTTCTACAGCTTCCTCACCTTTCTCACCCTTCACAGAATTGGAGAGGTAAATCCTTGCTCTAGATTAGACTTTGGCTTAAGGGGATGTTGTGGCTGGTTTGATTTTCTGTCCAAACAACTCATACTTTCTCCATATCAACAATAAGTCTGTTTTGCTTTGTTATCGTTCGTATATTCACTGGGATAGCACTTTTAATTTCCTTCAAGAACTTCTTTAAATTCACAATTTGTCTGTTTGGTTCAAGAGGCCTAACTTTTGTCCTATCTCAGCCTTTGTCATGACTTCCTCAGGTGAGAGACAGGTGACTCTTCCTTTCACTTGAACCTTAAAGACCATTGTAGCACCTTAATTGGCATGATTTCTATATTGTTGTGTATCTGGGAATAAGGAACCCTGAGGAGAGGGAGAGATGGGAGGAGGGAGAACAGTAAGAACACACATAACTTTGCCTGAGTTCATCACTTATATGGGCACAGTTCATGGCAAAACAATTGCAACAGTAACATCAAAGATCAAATCAAAATATATATGATAATAATGAAAAAGTTTGCAAAACTGTGAGAATTACCAATATGTAACAGAGATATGAAGTGAGCACATGCTGTTGGGAAAATGCCACCAATGAATTTCCTAAATACAGGGTAGCCACAAACCTTCAATTTGTAAAAAAAATTTTTTTTTTAAATTAAAAATAAACTCAGTATCTACAAAGTGCAATAAAATGAGTATGCCTATGCAAGATAGGACAATTCCTGAGGGATATAAAGATAAAGACAAATTCCTGCTCTCAGGGAACTAAGGAGAAATGTTAGTAATTAAGTAAGTATCGTGGCACCTACTCGAGCAAGCCCCTCTTCACTCAGTACTCTTTCCAGGATAAGCTAAGCTAGCCCATGACATTTTTTTTTTTGAGTTGGAGTCTCACTCTGTCACCCAGACTGGAGTGCAGTGGCAGCTCCCGGTCACCGCAGCCTCGACCTGCTGGGCTCCAGCGATCCTTCCGCCTCAGCCTTCCGAGTAGCCAGAATTACAGGCACGCGCTACCACGCTAGGCTGATTTTTTGATTTATTGTAGAGATGAGGTCTCGCTAAATTGCCCAGGCGGGTCTCGAACCTGCGGGCTCAGGCAATCCACTCACCTCAGCCTCCCAAAGGTACGGGATTACAGGCTGAGCCACCGAGCCCGGCGCCCATGACTTTTTATCATCTGTATTCTGACAGCTTTCATTGTAAGTTCCTCCCTGCAAACTCCTCCTGAGTTCCAGGGAGGCATACTCAACTGCGTGTCAATAGGATATTGTACAGATATCTCAATTTCAGCATATCCAAAGTTGATCTCAGAATTGACCCAAACCTGGTTCTCTCCAGATGTTCTTCAACATAAAAAATGGCACACCACACCCTCTACCCAACACACAGTTGTGCAGGTTCCAAGTTTGGAAGTTGTTCTTCACACCTTCTTTCTCCTCATTCCTTGTTTCATCTCAACAGTAGCATCCCATTGATTTTACCTTCTCAGTATTTCCCAGATCTTTTCATTCCTCTCCATCTTGGTCTCCATCCTAATCTAAGCCCAGGGGCATAGCAAATGCTACCAAATTAGCAGCCCCATATTTATTCCAATCTATCTTTTATTCATTTACACATATTGCATCCAGAGTGATATCATAAAGATAGAAATATGTTCATGTACCATCTATGGAAATGACAGCTCATTTTCCACAGGAGAAAATAAAATCTCCTGCTATGTCAGGAATGCTGTCTTACATGAAATGCTCTTTGTTTGATCTCAGTCCAAGCATTATACCCAAAGGACGCCTCCCCTGCCCTTCTACTACATATTGGGTTCCTTTCCCTCTTCTCACACAGTAGCTTAGAATCATAATTAAAAATATCCTTGTGATTAGTTATATAATTTTGGCCTCCCCTGTTGATCGTAAGTCTGTGAGAACAGAGAGAAGGTCTGGATTTTTTTTTTCACTGCTATATTTCTACAATCTAATACAGGGTCTGACACAAGGAAGATGCTCAATAAATATGTGCTCAATTAATTCATTAATTAAGCACATGATACAATATAGAAATATCAGAGAGAGATCTAACCTCACTGGGGGCATCCGAGATGCCTTCCCTGAGAACATATGTGAGCTTCTTCAGGAAGGATCAGTAAATATTTGCCACTCCCCTTCCCAGAAAAATTGGTGATTAGAAAACATACCTGAAGCATTCGTGAGTCAAACATGAAGTACAAGGAAATTGGAAAATTGCCCAAAATGGAAGAGCCAGGATTGCTATCTAGATGGTTTGACTACAGAGGCCCTGGGACATCATAAATTGTAAACTATCTCTGGGGAAGAAAAAAACTTCAGAGAAGGAAGGAAGGAAGGAAGGAAGGAAGGAAGGAAGGAAGGAAGGAAGGAAGGAAGGAAGGAAGGAAGGAAGGAAGGAAGGAAAGCATCCTGTGTAAAAATCAGCAGATTCATATCTCTGGTTTCAAACCCTAGTCTACAAGATATCAGAAGCAGACTTATAATCATTGAAACTATAGTGAACTGAGGATTTTATTTGCCTTTGCAGTTTATGGTGATATAGAAGTATAGCCAATTCTTTGATGATGGTGCCATGATTAGCTAGGTATGTTTGTCTAAAGTGAACCATGGTGTGACTGGCCTGCTGGGAAACGGGACTCTGTCATGAGAGAACATACTGGAAGAGATGGGCAATTGTTCTCAGTTCCTGAAGTGAGTGGCATAATAGGTGAAAGAGTGTCTCAGCTTCCAAGCTCTCCTCAAGAAAATAATCTCAAGCAATATCACATTGGAAGACATTTATAAGATGAGTAGGTTCTGTGGAAAAAATGGGATTTTTTTTCTTTAAATTCAGTGAATACACATGCGTATTCATTACAGGGACATATCGCGTAGTGGTAGGGATTGGGTCTCAGGTGGCCCATTCCTCAGGTAGTGAACATTGTGCCCCATAAGTAGTTTCTGAACTCTAATCTTCCTTCCCTCCCATTAGTGTCCCCAGTGTTTATTATTTCCATCCTTATATCCATTTAACTCCCACATATGAGTGAGAACATGTGATGTTTGGTTTTCTGTTTCTGAGTGAGTTTACTTAGGATGATGATCTCCAGCTCCATCCATGTTGCTTCAAAGGATGTGATTTCATTCTTTTTTAAGGCTAAATAATATTCCATGGTGTATATATACCATGTTTTCATTATCCACTGATCAGTAGATGGGCATTTAGGTTGATTCCACATCTTTGGAATTTTGGATTGTGCTGTAATGAACATGCAGGTGCAGGTGTCTTTTTTATATTATGACCTCCATCCCTTAGTATAGATACCTAGTAGTGGGATTGCTGGATCAAGTCGTAGATCTACTTTTAGTTCTTGAGTTATTTCCACATAGCTTTCCATAGAGGTGGTCCTTTTTTCTCTGTATCCACACCAGCATCTATTGTTTTTTGATTTTTAAATAATGGTCATTCTGGCTGGTATAAGGTGGTAACTCATTGTGATTTTAATTCACATTTCCCTGATTATGCATGATGTTGAGAATTTTTTCCTATGTTTGTTGGTCATTTGTATATCATCCTTTGAGAGATGTCTATTCATGTCATTTGCCCACTTTTTAATGGGGTTATTTGCTTTTTTCTTCTTGATTTGTTTGAGTTCTTTGGAGATTTGGGATATTAGTCCTTTGTCAGATGTATAGCTTGAAAGTATCTTCTCCCATTCTGTAGGTTTCCTGTTTGCTCTGTTGATTATTTCTTTTGCTGTGCAGAAGCTTTTTAGTTTAATTAATTCCCACTTATTTATTTTTCTTGCCTTTGCTTTCGAGATTTTAGCCATAAATTCTTTGCCTAGGCTGATGTCCATAAGAGTTTTTCCTAGGTTTTCTTCTAGGATTTTAGTGGTTTCAGGACTGACATTTAAGTCTTTAATCCATCTTTAGTTAACTTTTCTTAATAGGGGGAGAGATAGGAATCATGTTTCATTTTTCTGCATGAAGTTATTTGATTTTCCTGGTACTACTTGTTGAGTAGGGTGTCCTTTCCCCAGTGTATGCTTTATCTGCTTTGTCAAAGATCAGTTAGTTACAGATATGTGGGTTTTTTTCTGGATTCTATATTCTGTACCAGTGGTTCATGTATCTACTCTTGTACAAGTACCATGCTGTTTTGGTTACTACAGTCTTGTAGTATAATTTGAAGTCAGGTAATGTGATGACTCCAGTTGTGTTCTTTTTGCTTAGGAGTGCTTTGGCTATTCTGGCTCTTTATTAGTTCCATATGAATTTTAGAATTTTTTTTTTAATTCTGTGAAAAATGATATTGGTAGTTTGATAGAGATTGCATTGAATCTGTAGATTACTTTGGGTAATATGGTCATTTTAATATTGTTGATTCTTCCAGTTCATGAGCATGGGCCGTTTCTCCATTTGTTTGTGTCCTCTACAATTTCTTTCATCAGAGTTTTGTAGTTCTCCTTGTAGAGATTTCATTTCCTTGGTTAAATATATTGCTGCTAGGTATTTTAGTTTTTTGGCTGCTATTGTAAATGGAATTGAGTTCTTTATTTTATTCTCAGCTTGGTTGTTATTGGTGTATAGCAGTGCTACTGGTTTGTGTGTGTTGATTTTGTATCCTGAAACTTTACCAAAATAATTTATCAAGTCCAGGAGTCTTCTGGAGGAGTCTTTAGGGTTCTCTAGGTATAAGATCATATAGTGTGTATACAGAGATAGTTTAATTTTTTCTTTTCTAATTTGAATACTCTTTGTTTCATTTTCTTACTTGATTGTTGTCTAGGGCTTCCAGGACTATGTTGAATAGTAGTGGAGAAAGTGGGTATTCTTGCCTTTTTTCCACTTCTGAAGGGGAATATGTTCACTTTTATCCATTCAAGATGACATTGGCTGTGGATTTGTCACATATAGCTTTTATTATTTTGAGGAATGAGAACAGGATTCTCTACTGAAAAAGGAGACAGAGTGAGAATGTACAGACATTACTGGGACTAAAAAAGTGAAATTGACTGAAGCTCTGTTTTGCTTTTAGCTTTTCCCTATAGTTAATTTTACTGGGAAAAAAAATCTTTGAAATCATAAAGTATCCAGAGATTGGAGAAAATATTAATAGTCTGTACAATATTCACCTCAATATTGCATAAACAGTATCTGAATTTTCTTTGACTCCTACCCCATTTACCAAGTTCAGGAACCAAGAACACCCTCCCTTTGTACTTTTCTTAGATTTTTTCCAACACGTATAATTCTGCTACTGTTTCCTGACACACTGGAAAGCGATTCCTTCAGTCAGTTATCTTTACTCCACCTCCACAAGTTAAATAACTCCTGTCAGCCAGTATGGATTTGGATATGTCAGGGGAGGAGTTCAGACTTTAACTGTCCATGAGATTGTATCAGTCCTTTGTGAAACACTGGCCTGGCAGTGTGTGGGTAATGACCCAGCTACAATATTATTGGATATGGTCTTAACACAAAGCTTTTGAAAGTCATTTGGCAAAGATGAACTCTTTCTGTAAAGCTCAACTGGAAATAAAGCAAAGTTCATTCCTCCCGTGGCCTTGTTCACTCCTGGGTCGTTAAAGTTTTTGTTACTTTAAAAAATATTCTTTTTGTTCCATTCCTATGGGCAGTATACCAAAAAGCATAAGAGAAAAAAAGTCATATTTCTCCAGAACTTAGAGCCCTATACTGGAATCCATGAAGAAGAAAAAGATTTATTGAAACAAATTGATATGTTGCAATGAGATGGTTCTCAAACTGATTTCACTCCAGGAGTGATCTCTAGATCTAATTGAGTTAGGGTTATTTAAGCACTTGAAAACAGTAGTATTTAAAGGTGTCTTATTTCTCCTTGCTAGCCATTGTCTGAGAATGCTAGTAGCTCTGTGTTGTCAATTTAGTGTCAAATACTTTTAAGTTGATTATGGTTTGTAAAAACCTCTCTTCCAAGTGATGACGGCAATTCATTGCAGAGTAACCATGTGTCAAACAAGTGGTTCTAACTCAATTCCTTTATAGAAGATGGACCACAGGGAGTTTGAAAGTTTTGAGCCTTCCCTGGAAAAATCAAGAATAGAATTCATGCTCTTATCTATAGAATACCGGTGGTTACCTTGACTTTCCTAGACTGGGTTTCTCCGGATTTACCCCTGACATTGTGCTCCAGTTCTCCTTTTCTATAGAGCAGAACCCAAGCAAAGTTGAATACTTTTGCATATCTGAATTTGTCACCCTGATATCATTTACGTGGCAGGGAGAGGAAAAATGTAGAGAAAATGGGTCAGGGCTACCATGTATGGTTGTTTAGTATGTGCAATGCACAAAGGCAACAAGCCCAGCTGGCGAGGGAAGATGAAATCCAGCCTGTACTCCTCTTGCCAAGCTGTGTACTTAGTATGCAGTTGCATTCTCCCAGAGGGAAAGGTGCCTTGTTCTCCACAACAAGGCAGCTACAGTTCACAAAGCAGTGCCACTGAGATTGCTTCGGATGAGAAGGATGCCTTATTCTAACTCACGCAAGAGTACTCTATGGACTTGTGGGATTTGGGGCCAGTTCCTAACACCAGACCACCAATAGCACTCTCTAATGGGTTACAGCGCCCTCTCAACCCCAGCTGATATATGATGTAAGCTGCTTTCTTAGGTCAGGTTCCTTAGAGGCAAAACCTGAGACTTAGATTCTTGTTTTGGTATAATGAGCAACTAACTGTTGCTGCTGCTCTAGGACCAAGAGATTGACCAGGATGTGGTAATTTTCAGTGCTAAAACCAGGAAAGTTCTGAGAAAATCAGGATAATTTGATTACCTATCAAGTAATATATTGAGGAAATGTTTTCAGGAAAAAGGAAGGAAAGGAAGCAGGGCAAGTTAGGGTAAGGAAGCTATGCAAAGAAGTGGTCTTAGCTGGAGACTGGCTTCAATCTGTTCGGTGAGGGGATTTTGAGGCACAAATTGGTTAATTTACCCAGACTTAGGGTGGCCATTTTTGTAACTTTGTGTCAATCAGTCATTGGTCTGTCTCTGGCGGTGTGTGAAGGATGTGTAACTTCCTGCATGGAGCAGCTCCCCTTTGACAGAGACCAATGATGACAATTTTACAGAGAAGGGGGCCGCTGTGAACTGCTAGCAGCCAATACTCTGAGTAGCTGCCGAATGGGTGCAGCGGGCCCAGCATCGCTATTCATGCCTACAATGTTAGCCTAACTATGCTCCAGGGAGAGTGCTAGAGGATAACACAGTATTCATATCACCTAGTGCCAAAGCAGAAGGCAGCTTTGGAAAAGCAGGTAATTCTGGAGGAACAGATTCAGGGTAAGAACATCATGCAGGGCAGCAAATCTCCCACATTCTTTCATGGAGAAAGCATGATGATATCGGCTCCTCCAGGACCGGATCTCTGTACCACACCTGCTGTATCTCTCTTTGTCTTCTCCTTCTAAAAATAGGAGCAAGAAGTGTTCACAATTCCTTCCCAGTGTCTTGGAAAGGCCTGAAACGACATCCTTACCAGTGTTCCAGACTCATCCTGGTTTGCCTGGCAGTTTCCTGGTTTGAGCAAAGTCTCATATCCTGGGAAACCCTTGAGTTGTGAACTGGTGATACAGCAAGAGGTTTTCTATCCCCTAGTTGGTCTCTAAGGTGAAAAAATTCCACTGATTGCATTAAAATAACTTGGAATTCTTTAGTTATTGTAGTACTAATTTGAGCGCCAAACTTTACCATAGCTGCTGGAGAGTAGAGTAAAAAGAAAAAAAAAAACCCTACAGATAAATAAGACACAAAACATAGGACAATGATTCCAAACTTGGAAGTCTGTGCTCTATGGAGCAGGTAAGAATTAAGAGGTCTTTGGAAAACTAAGTGGTGGATGACATGACTATAGATGCACTTTAAGATTAATCTGAGGGTACTATTTTCTCTTTGGGAGATTTTTGTCTGGTGGGTTGGCAAGAGTATTAGCCACACTCTGGGCCTCACTCTGATCTTATCTTGGAAATTCCAGTTACGTTCAAGAAGTTGGACATTTGCATAATATGTTTCTGGAAGGCTGCATAAGAAATTCAAGAAAAAACTGATTTACTCTCGGGAGATGAACTAGATAACTGAAGAGGAGAAGAGCAAGGAAGTGATTAATCGCATTCCTTTTGGAATTTTTGAATGTTGAGCTATGTGAAGAGATTATCAATTCACAAATTAATAATACAGTTTAAACTAAATAAGCAACAACAAACAAGAAACTAGAAAGGGGGAAAAGACCTTGGATTAATCAGACTGAGCTACATTTTAAAATTCTGTATCTAATTTTCCAGAGCGGAATTAACTGATTTAGGGTCTACGTTAATTCCATCTGTGTATATTAATCACCAAATAACTGATGGATGTAATTTAATTTTGTAAATGCTGTGAATGTAAAATTGCTTATAGTTCTTCTGCTATTCTTTCCTGTGGGGGGAAAGAAAACAAAAATTAACACACAGACACACACACACACACACACACACACACAAGCAAAAGCTAGAGCCCAATTTAAATATCATGATGTAGTGAAAAGTGCATGTGTTTGGGAGTAGGTCAACTCGGTTCAAATCCTAATTGTCACTTATTAGCTACGAGCTCTTTGGGCAAGTTAGTTAACCTCACTGAGCCCATTTATAAGTGATAATAATAGCAGTTTCAAAAGGCCACCATAGAGATTAAATGAGAATCTATATGTGAAAATTCATAAAAAGAGGAAAATCTCCCTTCCTCTGCCAAAGCATCTGGTACAATGCTCTACACACAGATGGTGATAAATAAACATGAGCTGAGTAATAAAATAAATGCCAACATCTGATTAATTGTTTGATTATAATTAATTTGGCATCTATAACATAGTATATTATAAAAAATTAAACTAAGATTTAAGATATCTGGGTTCTAGTCCCCAAACCCCTTGACCTTAAATTACTTAACCTCTTTGGTATTGAATTATCTCTCCTGGAATGTTTTCCCCTCAAAATCAACATGACTCATTGTTTTACATCTTTCAGATCTTCACTGAAGACTTTTCAGTGAGGACTTCCCAGAACACCTATTGAAATTTACAAATTCTCTCTTCCCTGGAACTCTAAATTACTTATCACTATCTACCATGCTATTTATTTTACTTGTTTGTTTAGTATGTATTTCACTGTCCCTTTATAAGATGAGCCTCATGAAAGCAGGGATTGTTGTTTATTGTGTACCCTGATCTAACTTGAGCATCTAGAGCAGGGTCAAACACATGGCACGCATTATAATTTTGTTGTATTAATGGAAGTATAAGTGTGTAAATCGAGGGGCTGTGGTAAGAGAACTCTACAGGCCTCTCCAGTTCTACAATTTCATGACAAATTCTTGAAATGACTTTTTTGTTCAAATTTTAATTTATCTTTAAAATTTTTAAGCATGTGTTACTGGAAAAGTTAGCATAATGACATTTTCCATGACTAAAAGTTAAGAGACTGATAAATATAAGTATGTCCTTTAATAGTATCATATTTAATTGGCTATAGGATCTCATTATTTTAGAATTAAAAAATGAAGACCATGAGACAAAAAAAGCAAACTTAACCTAATGTGATGATGAGATTTAAAAGTAAGATGGAAAGTTTTTTAAGTACTCCTCAAAAATGTAGTAAACATAGAAATTTAAAATTTTTCTTAGCAATTATTTATTTTAATGACTTCTCATTCAAATTTTCACATGTTACATGATAAATAGAAGCTTAAACTTTGACAATAAAATCACTAAGTATACTAATGGACTCTGAAGCACAAAGTTTAAGTGTTTTCTTTTTTAACTCTTTGATTTGCTTCCTAAAGTTTAATTTGCATATTTAGAACCCTTATTTCAGAAATTGTAGTAAATTTTAACATTTAAAGATACAATAAGCTGGAGTGAGTTAAATTAAAATCCTGTCAGAAACACACTGATAAGCAACTTCTCTCTTCCTAAGTAAAAAAGTTGTTTATTTCACTTTATGTGCCCATCATGGAATGCTAAATCAGCGAAAAGTCAATTATTGGACCCAGAGACAGAAATCTTGTGATCTAGTTCAGTATCTAGATGGCTTCAGTATGTAATTTTGGTTGTGTCTCATAATTTCTCTGATTTCTGATACTTTAAGTGAAATAAATATAGAGTGGATATTGTAGAGCAGTGTTCCCCAACCTTTTTGGCATCATGGACCGGTTTCATGGAAGACAATTTGTCCACCAACCGAGTTTGGGGGGATGGTATTGAGGTGATTCAAGAGCATATCATTTATTGTGCATTTTATTTTTTTTATTATTACACTGTAATATATAATGAAATAATTATACAACTCACCACAAAAAAAAAGAGGTGTGGGCAGAAGTGGTAAACAAAACAACGGACGAGTCATACACAGACTAAAATAAGTGTTAGATTTTGGCTTAAAGCTTGCCACCAGACGCAGCTGTACGATTGAATTACATCAACTCACTTACCACTCACTGATAGGGTTTTGATATGAGTCTGCAAGCATGGTCTCTGTGCAGTCAAATCTCACTGCTAATGTTAATCTATGTTTGCAGCCACTCCCCAGTACTAACATCACCGCCTCAGTTCCACCTCAGATCATCAGGCATTAGATTCTCATAAGGAGCACGAAACCTAGATCCCCCACATGTGCAGTTCACACTAGGGTTAGGGCTCCTACGAGAATCTAATGCTGCTGCTGATCTAACAGGGGGCAGAGCTCAGATAGTATGAGAACAATGGGGAGAGGCTGTAAATATAGATGAAGCTTCCCTTACTCTTCTGTGGTTGATCTCCTGCTGTGCAGCCTGGTTCCTAACAAGCCATGGGAAGTGGTACCATGGGGATTGAGGACTCCTAGTTGTAGAGACTGGCTTTCATCAGCTATTCATCATCTATTTGTCAGTGACAGAAGCTGTCTGTGCCTGTGTCTCTCTTGGCTTTCTCTCTGGAGTCCTTATAAATCTGTGACATTCTATGTAGCTTTAACTCAAAAGAAGGAAAACATGGCTGAACTTAGTTTGAGATGTTGTAGCCAATTTAGCACAATAGAAATATAGATAATAAGTCATTATTTCAGCTGTACACATTTATTCCCTATGGCAGAATCAATGATATGTGGTCATGAAACCATTTCATCTTTTCCTGAATTTACAGATGACTGCATGTTCTCTTCACTCTTGCACCTAGATGAAGCCATGTGATCAGTTTTGTACACAGAGTATAGGTCAGGTTATATACTCTTATTTGGAGGCTAGGCCCTTAAAAGTCTCACATAAGATCTATGTTCTCGTCTTTTGTCCCCTGGCCACATACAGAGACTCCAGTAGAAGATCACAAACTAATCTGTAAGAAGAAAGGAATCTTAATCCTAGAGCCACTACTTAGAGCGAAGTTGCCCAGAAGAATTGTTTAGCCAGAAATAACTGCTCTGAAGTTTGCATTAGCAGGAACTGAATTTATTACGCCTCTGAGGTCTGGGGTTGATTCTTACAGAAGTTATACCTATGCTACATATTTACTCTCCTTTTCTGCAAGTAACCACCAAATAATTTGTCTGCCTGATTTTTTTTTTTTTTCCTAAATGAAGGAACTTGATCATTCAAATTCACAGGACCAACTGATTTGGCCAGATTTTGAAAGGATTAGATTTGGGGCATTGCAGAAACATGCACTGAAACTTATCTCCAGGATTCATGCTCCTACACTGCTATCACCTTTATAGGTGAACAGAAAAAAAAAAAAAAAAAGATTAAAGAACCACTTCACATTATTAAAGATAATGTCTCATATTTCATCCAGAGGCACATAGGCAAGTATTTTAAATGTAGATTCACCAGGTTGGCTTACCAACTTGCATATAAGTTTGAAAATGAAAAGTTAGTGTGCCCCTAGTAATGTGAACTCTTCTAAATTGTGTATCATCTCTGGGCTAAGGTCAAGTGGATATAGTTAAGCCTCAAAGAGGGAATTTCCATAAAATTATGAGAAACTGAAAATTGTGATTTACAATAGAGGCCCAGAAAAACTTAAATTATGACTTTTAACTTCCTCTGAAGAAAGAGGAAATACTTCTTGACAGAGGAAAATGTATGTTTCGCTCCTAAGAAATTGAAGCATGGGCCTATCTACTTAAATAGCCTTATTATTTATTTTCTTATTACAAAATAAGAATGTTTTTTATAAACTGTGCTGTTTTGTCTCCAAATATTTTGAGATTTTCCAAGTATCTTACTGTTATTTATTTCTAGTTTAATTCCACTGTGACTGAGAATATGCTTCTAAGACTTCTATTCTTTTAAATTTGTTAAGATGTGTTTTATGATCCAGAATGTGGACTATCCTGGTGAATGTCCTATGTCAGATTGAGAGGAAAAAAGTGTATTCTGCTGTTGTTGGATGAGGTAGTCTATAAATGTCAATTAGATCCAATTGATTGATGGTGCTGTTCAGTTCAATTATATCCTTACTGATTTTCCACCTGCAGGATCTGTCAATTACTGAAAGATGAGTGCTGAAGTCTCCAACTATAATAATGAATTTGTCGATTTCTCCTTGTAATTCTGTCAGTTTTTACTTCATGTATTTTAATGCTCTGTGTTTAGGTGCATTCCCATTAAGAATTGTTATGACTTCTTGGAGAATTGACCCCTTTACAGCTATATAATACCCTTCTTTATCTCTGATTATTTTTCTTGCTCTGAAAACTGCTGTGTTTTTAACATAGCTTCTTAAGCTTTCTTTTGATTAGTGTTAGCATGGGATATTTTTCTTCATCTCCTTACTCTTAATTTCTCTGTGCCTTTACATTTAAAGTGAATTTCTTATAGAAAACATTTAGTTGGATCTTTTTTCTTAATCCATTCGGACCCTTTTTGTCTTTCAGTTGTTATATTTAAACTATTTACATTCAAAAATTGTTTACTGGTATACATTACTATCTACAGTTTTTAAATTTTTTGTCTTTGTTCTTTGTTTATTTTATTTTGTATTCCATTCTTTGTGTGTGTGTGTGTTCTCAGGTTTTACCTGACCCTGTGCTGGTCATCTGGCACCCTTAAGTATGCTGACACAACCGTGGATGATGACCCCGAGGGTGGAAATCTGGATGCAAGAATCATCATTGCGACCAAGCTGGGGAAGCAAGAATAATCTGTTGCTGCCCACCCCACAGGACATAGTATTTGGACAGAATACTCTTCATTGGCCCCAGGAAGTTCAATCTGAACCCCATTGGTTCTCCCTGCTGGCTCCCTGGGAAGAGAGGAAGGATTAGAATTTAGATATCATCCTTTGGTTATGAGAATATGGATAAATCCTGTTAAGTATAACAGCGGGTCTCAAATACTCAAAAGGGAGACATTTCCATGTGTCAATTATATGTGTCAATTCAGGACATCCCCACTGTCCTTTCACGTCATGAACAGGAGGGCTCCCAGACCTGACGGGCAAGGAATTTCAGACTGGGGAGACCCTCCCTAAAGTGTCACGGTGTTGTTCACAGGACAGGAATGTTGCTTGTGTTTTGCCTGATAATGGAGATTTACCTTTGCTTGTTCCTCTCAAATGTCTATATTATCACACTTAGCCTAAGACCCCTTTTATCACTAAGCTTTTTCTTTCTGGCAAAAAGTAATCATAGGTGTTATCATCACTGTAGCAATTTCGCTGTGTGGAACCCGTGCACTTTATTGCACATGCAGGATATGGATGCAATGTTTGAGTAGTGGGTCCACCTGTGGGGAAAAAAGTCAATGCAGGGGTGGAGTGTGAGGTAAATGTCTGTACATAAACCTTTCCCCCCTATGTCTGGTTTCTTTCTGTCTCCTCCACCCCAGGAAGCAGTCTCTGGCCAAGCATATCCTCTGCAGGATATGTGCATATTCTCTGCAGGATATGCGCATATTCCCAGTAGGTAATCCGGGATGCAGGTAACTAAGCAACCTAAAGATAATGTAGTCATCACTCTTGATCAATGTGATTGGAAACACTGTATAGGAATTTGAATGGTTAACTTGCTTGATTATAAAACGGTTTGCTCTGTTATCTGAAGGTACGGATTTCTCACTGACCTACCGCCATGGCTGCCCTTTCATCAGTTTAATAAACTACCCTCTTGTCAGTTTAATAAACCAATGTCTCTCACTGTGGATATCTGGGTAACTTCTCTGGAATAGATAAACATTATGCGCAAGCCCTCTCAGATACGGAGGTTACCATATTACAGGTGACTTCCAATTTTTCACTCTTACAAGCAATGCTGCAATTACCATTCTTATGTGTGTCTCTGGGGGCACATGTGGGTTTCAAATGAGAGGCTGTATGGTATAGGGTGAAAGAGCACTGGCTTCAAATGCTATGCTGCTTCAGTTTAAATTCCCATCCTTACGCTTGTCAGTATCACAATCACAAGCAACCTCTACACTGAAACCATATTTATTCAGTGCCTAGAATGCCAAGGTGAGGATTTAATACTTAATCAAATAGGCAATGAGAAGCCAGTGGAGGATTTTGAGCAGGTAGCAATAAGATCATATTGACAGTGAGATTTATTTGAAAACAGTGTAAACAATGGATTGACCTAGAAAGTTGAGAGATAAGGCAGTCAGCACAATCTCCCTGTATTTCTGGATGTCACCTAAGTTCTCAAACCATAAACTAATTCAAACCAGATAGAATTTTGAAGACAGTGTTCTGTGTAAATAAAAGAAGAGTTTTTACTAACCATTTATTTTCAATCCGATGCTGATCCTCTTTTTTTTTTTCTTTTCTTACTTATCTTCCTGAGTTTTCTTTTCTGGCATCTCAATTTTTGGATTGCATAATACATCTTCATTCTCACTTATGATTCTCTCCTTTTTCTCTCTTTCTTCTCTTCTAAATAGGGGTTGTAATCACTGACAACAAAAGAGCTAGAGATGATCATCTCCCCAAATACTTCTTACTTACAAGACTTCATTGTTTTATGCCAAAGTAATACATGCACATAGCAAACAAGTAGTACAGAAAAGATTACAGTGAAAAGCAACCATCTCTAGGCCTAGCCCACCCTCCCTTCAGGAGCATTCTCCAATGACAACCTTTTAAAACCTTTTCTGGTTCCTCGGATATTCATCTTAGTAACTCTAAATAACTTGATATGTTTCTGCATGTATTTTTTGTTTCATCAACTTTAAATTATATCTATTTGCCATCTTTTATTAAAAATACAAATTTAGTTCAATTTTATTAACCCTAATTCTCTATCTCGCTTCTGTTTTTTAATTAGGCTATCTTGAAGATTTTTGACTTTAAATCATATACGTAAAATTCCACCTTCCCCATATCTTCCTTCTTATTTACCTAAATTATGCTATTATTCTTACTGTATTTGCTTGCTTGCTTTTGTAACTTTAAATAATATACTTTCAACTCTATTTCATGTTCTATCAACTTTCACTGTTATATCTTTCTATCCACGTTGTGGCATAAAGAAACAAAGGCCATACCCCTTTTTTCCATTTCTTTCGTCCACTTCCCATCTTTCATCGGCTCTCTCTGTTTTATATTGTCAAGACTGCTAACATTTTCCTTCCAATCTGCAGTCATATTTAAATATTTCATACTTCATCTGAAGATTATAGAAGATAAACACTGAAAACATTATTATTCACTCTGAGGTCAAGTAGTATTACTTTCTTAGAATTGGCTAAAATTTAAAAAGACTGACAATACCAAGTGTTGTTAAGGGTGTGGAGCAACTGGAATTCTCAAACATGGTTAGTAAAAGTGTTAACTAATATGACCACTTTGGAAAAGAGTTCAGCAATATCTAATAAAATTGAACATATGCGTGCTCTGTGACCCTACTATGCCACTTTCACATGTATATCCCAAATAAATGTGAACATATATACCACAGACATGAACAAAAATGTCCATAGCGGCACTATTCAAAATAGTCAAATCTGAAAGTAAATCTAATATTCATTAATGGTAGAATGGATTAATACATTGTGGCATATTCACACAGTGAAATACTATTCAGCAATGAGAATGTGTTGCCATTTGCAACATGTGAATATAACATTGAATAAAAGTAGCCAGTTACAAAAGAGTAATGTACTGTATCATTCATTTATACAGAGTTTTTAAAAAGAAGGAAATTTTCTATAGAGGGTTAGAAGTAAGGAATGTGGTTACACTCAGGAATGTAGGTGGCAACTAGAATGGTAAGAAGGATTTGGGGTCTAACAGTGTTCAGTTTTTTTATAGGAATAGTGTTTTCATGGATGTATTTACTTTATGAAAATTTATCAAGCAGTATAGTTATGAATTATAGACTTTTTATGTATGTTATACTTCAATTCTTTGTCTTTACCTTAAAATGGTTCTTTTGATGGTCACTTAAAAATGGCTGCTTTCTATTGGGCTCAAAAACAATCTTTAACAATTAAATTATATGTTTTATTTTATTCTTTATACTTCTATTTTATGAGTATTCTAAGGTAAAGATTAACTTATTTTATAATCAGAAAAATTTAATCAACTCACTCCAAAAAATTATGAGTCTACATCATGCTTCTCAAACTTACCAATTTTTTAAATATGCCATCTGCAAGGATTCAGTTGTAATCTCTTAAAAAGATATGTTCAAGTCCTGACTCCAACACCTGTGAATATGCGCTTATTTGGAAATAGAGTCTCTGCAGATGTCAGTTATGATGCAGTGAAGAATCTCAAAATAAGGTCATCCTGGATTTAGAGTGGATCCTGAATTCAATGAGTGGTTGTCTTTATTAAAGAAAGAATAAGGAAATTTGAAACTCAAAAAGACACAAAAGAAAGCCATATGAAGTCAGACACAGGTGTGCCCACAAGCCAAGGAATGCCAAAGATTGGTGGTAACACCAGAATCTAGGAAAGAGGTATGGAACAGATTCTCCCTCAGAAAACAGAAAAAAAACCTATGCCGCTGACACTTAATTTGGAACTGCAGGTCTCCAGTCCTGTGAAAAAATCCATCTATGTTGCTTTAAGCCACCAGTTTTGTGAACATTTGTCATGGCAGCCTTAAGAAACTAATAAGCCATCCCTACTCACACACGTATTTAGACAAAAGGACACATATAAGGAGCTATTATATTCTCAATGGTCTCCACTCGAGTGCTGAATTTTCAAGAAATTCATGTTACCAGACTTCATTTTTTTACATAATTCTTCAAGGACCCTTGTAATTTGCAAAGTGTGTCCCCACCTCCTACTTCACCTCTCTCTCCTCTCACTTCCCATAGACCTTTAGACTGTGAATCAGCATCAAGCTAGCAGTTTATCAAAGTAACTGCTGCAAGCATTTCAACTTTTTCAACCTGTGACATGCTTCATCATTTTCTTTCTTTCTCATGGAAGTTGATAAGGCCAATCTAACAGAGTATATCTCTTCTCATAATGCTTTTTACTTGGAGTACTAATTAGCATAAAGGACATTGAAAAGCCATTTTTATGTGAAATATTAATTACCAAGGTTAAGAGAGACTATGCTTAACATTTAATTGGTTTATAGTGTTGTGAAGCTAGTCTTCAAGGTCATACAAATTTTACTTATGAACACAAAAAGACAATGTTAACAGCTGTTATAAAACCATCAAAGTTGCATTTTCTTCTTGAGCAGTGAGGAGTTGTTCTCTGCACAAAGCACTGTCTAATATATCTTTAAATGTTCTTTTGATTAATAGAAGTAAGCCTGACCCTGTTCTAAGAACAAATGAGTTGACTGCAAATTTGGCTTCTTTTTAATTCCCCTAACATCACCCCATACGCAAACCAATTTGCTGATCAGTTGGGTTGTAACAACAAGGATGTAAGTAGGACCCATTTGTGAGTCTGCCACAGCCTCACAGTCTCCCCTCATGCAAGAACTTGGTGGCTCAGTGCTCCATTTTCAATAAAAGTAACTGGGCTGTGATTAAGCCCTGTTGATAGACAAACCACATATTGTATCCATGTAATACCATTCTCACCTTCATTACCCTGTATGAAGGTAAAAAATTAGAAAACAGTAAATGCTATCTCAGAGTTTCTGTTGGTCAGGAAACAATGAATGACTTAGCTGGGTCCTCTAGATCAAGATCTCTCAGGCTGCAATCAAATTCTGTAACTGTTTCTTTTATCCCTAACTTCCCTACCCCCACAATCCACCACAGTCTATTCTTCTGTAAAAAGAATAACCATCCAAACAGTTAAAATGGAGCATTCCATTCCGTTGTTTAAACTCCCTAAGGACTTTCCATTGCACTTGAAGTAAAATCTAAACAAGCTACATGATCTAGCCCCTGTCTACATGCTTATTCCTGGCTCCATATTTGTCATTCCTTCTGCCTGTTGTTTTGTCCTCAGATTTTCCTGTTGCTAGATGTAGGTTACAAACTCAAAGAGACCTTCAATAGAGTTGCCCTACCTCCACAGCCAGTCTTTCTTTACCACATCTGTTTGTCCTTGTCACCCCACCCATACTAGATTATAAACTTCATTAAAGGAGATACTTACTCATCACTTTCTTCTGTCTGTCATTGAGTTGGTTCTCAATAAAATACTTGTGGAATAAATAGATAAATATAAGCAGTTTGATAAATATTATTAAAAAGATAGGTCTCTACTCAAAACGGTCACTCATTTATCACCACACATTCATGTTTCCTTGAAATTTTTCCTGTATGTAATTACACATTTTGCTATACAGTCACTGTATGTAGTTATCTATGGTTGAGTAAAGAATTACACTAAAACTTAGTGGTTTAAAACAGCAAATAAAGGCTGGGTTCGTGGCTCAGCCTGTAATCTCAACACTTTGGGAGACCTAAGCGAGTGGATTGCCTGAGTCCGTGGGTTCAAGACCAGCCTGGGCAACTTGGTGAGATCTCGTGTCTACAATAAATCAGAAATTAGCCAGACATGGTAGTGTGCACCTGTAGTTCCAGCTACTTGGAAGACTGAGGAGGAAGGATCCCTGGACCCCAGCAGTTAGACGCTGGGGTGGCCATGAGTGTGCCACTGCACTCCAGCCTAGGCAACAGAGTAAGACTCCAACTTAAAAAAAAAATAGCAAATACTCAGTGGGAGGCCCAAACTTCACCTGCACACAGACCACTGATGTACCTAATCCTGACTTATACCCCACATCTCTAAAATAAAATAAAGGAAAAAAGAAGAAAACAGTAAATACTATCTCATTGTTTCTGTTGGCCAGGAAACAAGGAGTAGCTTAGCTAGGTCCTCTAGATCAAGATCTCTCAGACTGCAATCATGACCAGGGTAGCAGCCATCTCAGAACTCCAAAGGGGAAGACTATGTTCCCAAGCTTATCTGGTTTTTGGAAGAACTCAGCTTCTCACAGGTAGTTGTACTGAAGGTCTCAGTCCCTCACTGTCTGTTGGCAAAGGCTTTTCTCAGTTTCTTGACACATGAGCCTTTCTATAGGGCAGTCCATAAAATGACATTTTGCCTAATCAGAGTGAGAAAATGAGACAGAACAAGAGAAGACAAGCAACAGAAAAGCTAAAATCATGTTGTAGCCTAATCTAAGAAGTGACATGCCATTACTTTTGCTATATTCTATTTGTTAGAAGTGAGTCTCTAGGTCCAGGTCACACTTAAGGAAAAGAGATTTCTCTTGAATATAGAAAGCAAGAATCACTGGGAGTCATTTTATAGGTTGCCCATCACAGCCACATATCTCCACGTGTGTATACATTGTTTATCCCCGGCCACAAAACTGTTTATCCCATTCATTCTACTCTTCCCTGTCTTTCTAGAATTTTTTCCTCTTGGGGGCCAAAACTCTGGTCATCACGTCCATTTTTTTGTCACTTGGCTCTGAGTTATTCTTGACAACTTAGTAATTTTGTGGGAAAGCATTCAGTTTAAGCTATACGGAAAATCATGGTAAACAGTAGCTCATGAAGACATCATGACATCAACATGACATCAAAATATAGATATCAGAACTCTATGAATCAAGGACTGGGTATCATTAGAAGATAAATATTCATTCTTTCAAGAAATATTTATTGAATAACTGTATGTGCTAAGCACATATCTAGATGCTGAGGTACATCAGTGTATGAAACAGAAAGAATCCTTGCTTTCATGAATCTTTAAATTGGATGTAGAAACAGATCATAAACAAGATCTAAATAAAATACACAGTGTGTTAGATATTGATATTTGCTAATGAAAAAGAAAGGGAATATAACATGCTGGGCTGAGAGGAGGGTGACATTTTAGGTACAAGGAAGACCTCATTGAGAGGATGCCCTTTGAACAAAGACCTGAAGTAAGACGAGGAAATATTTATGGAAAATTATCCAAGTAGGTGAAATAGCAGACACAAAGGTCCTGAGGAGGGAGAATTACTGGTGCGTTCAAGGAAACTGCAACAACAAAAATCCATATGTCTTAAGTGAGTGAATAAGGGAGAGTGTAGGAGATAAGGTTGGAAAGGAGAGACAGATCATGCAAGGCCTTGCAGGCCGTTGTAAGAACTTTGGCTTTTCTTCTGAGTGATGTAGGGAGCATTTTGGAGGGTTTTAGGCACAGGAGTATATATAATTTGTCAATATCATGCTGGCTGCCATGCCGAGAATAAAGGGGGCTTGAGCAGAAAGTAGACTGCCAGGTAAGAGATGCTGTATGCTCAGACTGAGGTAGTAACCGTGGAGACAGATGAGCAGGGGTCAAACGCGGGGTGTATTTTGAAAGCAAAGCTGAGAGGATTTGTTGGTAGATTGAATGATGTATGTGGGAGAAAAGAAAGTCAAGCATGACTCCAAGAACTTTGACCTGAACCAACAAAGAATGACGTTTCCATAAACCAAGATGGGAGGTGAGACCAGAAAGAGCACATTTGGGAGAAGAATATCAGGAGATCAGTTTTAGACATGTTAATGTTGAAAAGCCTACTAACCATCTGAATAGAGATGTTGAGCAGGCAACAGTCTGAAGTTAGCGAAGAGGTTCAGTCTAGAGATATACATTCGTGAAGAGTTAGTATATAAAAGGTATTTAAAGCAATGAGACTAGGTGAGATCATCTAGGGAATGAAGCTACCTAGAAAAGACAACAGGTGAAAATGAAAACATGAAAGTAAAATGTAAAACACTGTAATCAGCTCTGTGCTCAAACTAGACTTAAGGGCTAAGAGCATGAAGGGGTCTATCTTCTGGCTGGACAGGAGTGTTTCCATGAGAGTCCTGCTCTCTGATCAGCACTAGTATAAGTCAAATCAGATCTCTTCACTTACAACTAGGCAAATCTCAAGACAAATTCTACTATTCACTGGGTTTCAAGAAAGCATATTATTACTTTTACCCAGTATTGACCGTCTGCTTCCTCTGAGTCAGTGGTTCTCAAGCAACAGTGTTCATAATAATCCCCAGGAGAACATGTAGTTTCCCACCTCCAGAGAGTGTCATTTGTACATGGGGCTAAGAATCTTAATTTTTGGCAAGTACCCTAGTTGATCTGGAGAAGTCTAGGTCTAGAAATCTAGATCACCATAAAAATGCTATTATGTTATGCTAGGAAGATATGTTTAGAAACTCATAGTGGCTACGACCTTAATTTTCTGATGATAATGTGGACACTTCCTAAAAGGTGTTATTAAATTTAAGTTTAAAATTATAAATAAGCAGTTAATTAACTGCTTCAAAATTTATATAGAAATATAAACACTCTGACTCTATTAAAAAATAATAATACCAATAAAAAATAGCACCAATCAATTATAATGAATTCAGAGAGTTGGATCTTTGAGCAGGCAAAAAGACATTACTATCTAAAGACTGACATGCTAGAGATGTCTATGTTCCTCTATATTTAATTCTGATCTCCTTCCATATACAAGATCACATAATAAGTTCTGGCAAATGGATGGTGGGCAAAAATATTAGATGTCACTCCCAGACCAAAGTATTTATTAGCCTCCAGTATTTGACCTTCAAGGGTTCTCTTCCTTCGCCACAGCAATTATGAAGAAGGTCTCATGTTGAGTTGATGGAGCTAGAATATCAAAATAGCCTATGTCTCTCTCTAGTCATCTCATGGAGGGTTTTACATAGGAGAGTCTCCAGATCCACAGCAAACTTTGTGAGTGAAACATAAATCTTGGCGTTAAACCACAGAGATTTGTATTTGTTTGTTTGTCACTGTGGCATAAACTTATTCTGATTTATCACCTGGAAATATACCACAGGATCTCTACAAAAGTATAAATCTGAAAGAGATTTGATTATTGTCAGTTTATAACTGATCTTTGGAGTTCACACCAAATATGGAAATGTTTTTCTCACCATATAGACAACAAAATCAAGTCTCACATAATAGCTTTTCATTTCTCTCATGTATACAGTTCCAAATTATTTGCTGAATATGGCATGGATCCTTGCTGTACGCATGTTTCAAATTATCCTGCTTACTTTATGTTTATATCAGGAAACAAAAAAAAAATATGTACTGTCTTTTAAGCACTGTTTTCTTTAGAAGTTGTTTTCTGTTCTTTGCTCCTCTTTTTGCCCTCATTTAATAAGCTCATCCATGGGCCCATCTTCTTTCTCACTTTCCTTTTTGCACAGGCAGCATTAGGTCCCCACCCATCATCTTCCTTCACTGTTCCTACGTGCTTCCATACACTCTTGTACATAACTTTCACCACATGATACTTAAATTTTCTACTTACATATTAGACTTAAGTATTTAACCCATAAGGACTATCTCTCATTTATGCCTTGTACCTAGCACAAATAAGGCACTCAATAAATGTTGTTGAACTCAACTTACTTCTTAAATTACATATGCAGAGGATGTGTGTAGCTTTGCAATAGCATTTATTTGGGGGGAAAGAGATGTTTATCTGGATCTGCATGTAGTTCTCATTCTAGTCTTCAAATAATGCCTCACACTTCTCTGTAGATACTCATAAAAAAACCTTCTTCTTAAAATGAATACTGACAGCTATTAAAGACCTTTCGGATACTAGTTGATTATTTCATATCACTGTGTCAAAAGAATCATAACAGTATAGAGAATTGGGCTACTCTTTAAAGTAGTAACTATATGCAATGAAAAGTCATTTTTAATTCATGAGATTTCTATCATCCATCTTCCAAAAATGAGTTCAGAATCTAGTTGTATAAACATCCTAAATTTATTTAGTTAGCTAAATAAGGAAAAGAATGTGTTAATGGTGTATTACTATTCACATATACTTAAGAGATGTGTTAATGAAATATAATCATCAAATGCTCCATATGTTAATATGAACTATATGTAAGAAGTTGCTGTGCTTGTATACTCAATTAAACATTTTGAAGAGGCTTTTATGAGTATTTTATAGCTAATTCAGAGATCTCAACCACAACCATGTCAAAATAACTTGATTTTGTATTGCTATCTACCTTTCTACAAAGTGATTATTATTGCAGTTTGAGAGTGGATACGGTTAATTCTAAACTGTGTTCTATCAATGTACATCAATGTCTTTTGAGATAGTAATAGGACTCTGTGAGCAAAAATTTTGGAAATTTTAAGTAAAACAAAAGTAAGTGGGTTTTCTCTTTGCAAGACTTCTGAGAGTCTTTAACAATAGTGGGAAAATGGCTAAATTAACAACAATTCATCCCTTTTATAGGTTATCATGCAGCAATTACAAGTATCTTCAAAAATATGTAAGATATAGGAACATATTCACAAAATAATGTTATATTAAAAAGCATGTAATTGGAAGGCCCAGTTGAGAGAATTGCTTGAGCCCAGGTGTTCGAGACAAGCCTGGGAAACACAGTAAGATCTCATCTCTACAAAAATCAAAAAACCTACATCTATGTTTCTATGCCTAGTATACTTTGAAAATTGTCAGAATCAAAATGGAGTCACTTATGTCAAAACCCTAACAAAATGGAGTTGGAAAGCCATCAAATAGGCAGTTCTCACGCATATTTGCCTGATAACAAGAAATATCACAAAAGACTCTACCAAAACCTCAGCCTTGCACAGAGGCCCTAACCTTGCACAAAAAAATACTTCTACGAGGACACCTACCCAGCAATTATCTGTTCAACCTTGGACTGATGCCACCCTTGTTATTGATCCTTGTGACCAAGGATAATTGTTTCAAAACAACTTATGTAATCTTCTTCATTTTACCTTTAAAAACCCTTGTCTTATTTGCCTCCATGGATATGCCTATAATCCACCCTAGCTTGCATGTCTTGGATTGCAATCCCCAGCATATTCTTGAATAAACTCTTTTGTTTTAGAAGAGCTTCTCTCTCTGCCATTATTTTAGGTTGACATAATGTATATACTTAGAAATGTTAACAGTAGTTGTCACCAATTAGTGCTATTACAAATAATGTTGTTTTTCTTCTTTGTACTTCTGTATATTATTTAAATATTCTGTGGTAAACCAGTGTTGCTTTTATAATCATAAAAGACATTACATTAAAATATAAAGCAATTAACAGTGTCAAAAACAGAAAGGAGTTTGGTTGCATAAGACTGGAAAACATGTATTAGATCTGACAACTAGATCATTATGTATCTCAGGGAAAGTAGTTTCAAGAGAGGAGTGAGGAAGGCAGACTTCAGAGCTCATGGAGTAAAATTGAGATGAAAAGCCCAAGAGAGCCAGTTTTATTGTGCTTTCAAAAGATCTGAAAGTGGACAAACAGAGAAAAATTGAATGGCACTTGAATGAGATGCAAGTCTAAAAACATTTTCAAGTGAAAAGGTGTATAGGTGTTTATGGACAGGGGGATAGGATTCAATAAAGAGGTTGAAAAAGAGATGACTGACAGAACAAGGACAGGGCAGATAAAGAGGGAGATTGACTTGGGCTATAGGCATGGTTTGACCTTGAACTGGTAAGGAACATTACAGACTTGTGGAGTGAAGAAAAGAAACTAAAAACCAATGAATATAGATATGTTTACAAAGAAATTGAGTAAGACCTCCCAGATGACCTCAGTTTTGACACTGATGTAAAGACAAGGTCATCTGCTGGGAATGAAATCAGCAGTTGCTTGAAGAAGGGATTTGAGATAAGTTTTGAAGTTTTGTAAGAATAATTGAAAGGAATGGAAGAGAGAGCTGACTAAGAACAGGTAAGATGACTGAAAGAGTATACTGAAAGCTCAACCAAATTTAGAGACCATATACGTGTCTGAAAGAATTACATATAACTATTTTAAAATATCTCTAACTGAGTGAAGCTGACTGATAATAATAAGGTGGTGAGAAAGATAAAAGGTAAAAAAGTTACAGTCAGAAAGTAGAAGGGTGATGAGGAGCCCTTTCTAAGCGATGACAAGATTCAGGACATGAGCTTATGAGTAGGGAGCTAAAGGAATTTAAGGCCATTAAGTTGGGTAAGATATTTTCTGAAATATTAAAATCTCCTGGATTTACACTGGAAGAGGAAGACTGGGAGTTGGGCTCTTTGGTAAGGGACTGGATGACCAGGTGGCAAGTGGATTGGCCATGATTAGAAGGGAATGGGAGTGAGACACCAATTGTAGAGAAGCCTTTAAGAAAAATGAGATTTTATAAGAAGATGGGAAAATAACATCTTGAAACAACATTAATAATGCATTAAAATCCCAACTCACCTCCTAGATTCATGGCTTACTATGTAAGAGACCTGGCAGCCTCCACTAAAATAAGCTACAGGGGAAGAAATTGAGGACTGGAGAAAGAGCTAGTCACACTTAAGGCATGAAGAAAGAGAGCCATTTTCCAAAAATCTTCAGATGGATAGGAGTTTGCTAACTGTGAAATTTTTAGTAGGATCCACATTTGTACAATCCTGATAGCAAGAGGAATCAGAAGAAAACACAGTATGGTAAGTGGTTAAAAGTATGAGAGAAAATAAAACAGGCTTATTGTTAAAAAGTTAGTCAAAGACCAAAGTTACAAAGAACTGGCCTTAGAGGCCCTAAAACCAAGTGGTTTAAAGGCCGGAACTCAGGCAGTATCTGCCTCAACAAGGTGGTGAAGAAAGTCAAGTATGCACATATTCAAAGCTATAATAAGACAAGAAAAACTTTTTCTTCATTATAACAAGGTGTATGGTATATTCTAATATTGGATTTTTACTTATTAGTGCAATAAAAACTTTCAGAATTATTTTAAAAACCTCAGATTTATGTTCATAATTAATATTACACGACATTTATTGTATATATACACAATAAAAAATTCTGATTTTTGAAAAGCAGAACTTAAGTGGTTATTTTAATGTAATTTGTTTAATTTCCTAATGGGAAGAGATCAATATCTGCTTTTTTCAGATATTTAACTTAGAAAAAGAGTCAATCTTAGGAACAGAAAGAATAAACCAATTAATGGAGCACTCTAATAGTAATTCATCCTTTGTCATGGTCAATATTTGAAACCTATTTTTCTGTTTGAAAAGAGTTCACATTGCACATCACTTTCCCAAGTTTCTTTGTAGCTCTGGCCTAGACATGTGATCTAGGCCTGACCTATCAGTTGTGCATCAGACTTTAAATCAGGAACTAGGGAGGCAAAGAAGTCAAGCCAGGACAGACATTTATTTCTGGCAGTAATAGTCAGGGACATGCAGTGTTATGAGTTCTATATGTAAGAGTTCAATATTGGCTACATAGGCTGTAGGGTGTAGTGTATTGCATGACTGCAGTTGTCCTGATACTAGTTCTGCAATGTGATATTGGCTCTTTCAACCTATGTTACCTTCCTTTCTTCTTACCACTTTCTGAGTCTATTTTCAAATCTTTCCAGTGATTCTATGCCCTACTAAATGAACTGTCAATTTTTTTTTCTTAAATAAGCCATGGTTGGCTTCTGATGCTTGCAAATATAAATTTGATTGAAATGAAATGTTTGAACAAGCTATAATAGTGACTGCCAGTTACTGAATATTCTAAACATAAGCTTACCCAGTGGTCCAGCAATTTCGCTCTTCGATACAAATCCAAAGGAAATTTATACATATTCTAAAATGTTTAGAACAGCATTATCATAAAAGACAAAAACTTGAAGAAGAAAAAAAACTTGAGCCAATTCTGTATATACATAAACATTTGTTCATTATATAAAATGAATACATAATTTGTGACCAATTCTTACAACAGAGCGTGTCACAGCAATGAAAGTGAGAAATTACTGCTATCTCAACAATGCGGATGAATCTCACAAAAACAAATATTGACCAAAAAAGTCAGATAACAAAAATACATACCTATTAATTCCATTTATATGATTTTTTTTTAAATGCAAGTGTAGATTATGATGCTAGAGGTTAGAGTAATGTTACCATTGGAAAGGGGATAATGATTAGGAAGGGGTGCAGAGTAGGGGCTTCTGGGTTGGTGGTAGCGCTCTATTACTTAATCTGCATGATGATTATGTGTGTTTTCTATTTGATAATTCAAACAGTACTCTTATGATTGGTGAAGATTTCTGATTGTAATTGTCAATAAAAATGTAGATTGAACAAAAGAAACTTAGATTCAGAGAGATCAAGTAATTGCTCAAGATCATATTGCCACAACAGTCATGAAGAAAGCATTATCAGCATCATTGAGTGAAGAATCTGAGATTCTGAGAATTAGGTATCTTGCCTACATCTCAAAGGCATTCAGGAGGTGATGACATAATTCATGCATAACCAGTTTCTACATGCTTTTGATTCACCACACAGTTCTTCTGAAAATGGAAAAAATAGATGATACTGCCGGCATAAACAGAATATATACAGCCTTCATCTACTGATGTCATGGAATTATGTCTATGATATACTCACACAAAATCAAACATACAAGGTACAGAGTAATATGTATGGCATGCTCACATTTGTGTAAAAGTTGAAAACATTTGTGCATGTGTGTGTGTGTGTGTGTGTGTATTTTATCTCATTAGCACAAAATATCTCCATAATGATTGCCAAGAAACTGATAACACTGGTTGTCTCTGGGGAGGTGATCAAAGTAGCTCAGTGACAAAGACAGAAGAGAAAGTTTTACTGTAGGCACTTCAACCCATTTAAAATCTGAAAGAAGAGAATGTGTTATATATTAAAAATACATTTTAAAATCTTAATTCTACCTACAACCACAGGTAGAGTGCCCCAGGGGAATGTGTAAGCAGTACTTAGAGATAAAACACTCTGGATTCTCAAGGACTCAGTTTATGTGTTCACTTTGGTTGAACACTTATTTTCCTTGTGTTTCAGGTTCCTAATCTTATAATAAGGTAAGATATGTCTTAGCTACTTCATGGCATTTCTAGAAGGTCAATGGCATAATAAGTGAGTATAAAAATGTATACGCATGGACATAGAATGTGGAATAATAGACATTGGAGACTCATAGGAGTGGGAGGGTGAAAGGGAGGTAAGGGATGAGAAATTACTTAATGGGTACAGTGTACATTATTAAAGCAATGGTTATGCGAAAAGCCCAGACTCTGCCACTACAGAATATATCCATGTAACAAAACTGCACTTGTACCCCTGAAATTTACACAAATGTTTTTAAGCTACAATTTTTTATGATTAAAAGTGCTTCTCCCACATGGCATATAACTAGAACATGATCCTCTTCTTCCTATTCTTTCTCTCCCTTCCCAACTAAATTTAATTACTGATTTTCTATTTCTAATCCTTCCTCATTCCAGACCTCTCAAACACCAGTTAATTGCAATGTGAAGAGCCTCTGCCACTTTCAAGGTATGCAGCCCTGAACTTTAATATGTCTGCAACTGAATTTTGAAACATTTAGAGACCAGACAATAGAGCCTTAATGTGTCCATAATGAAAAAGAATAAGAGTTATGTGAAGTACAAGAATTTCTCTCGTAGGAGAAGTTCATCAACATAATTCTAAACATAATGAATTAATGGCCTGAATAAAATAAGAATTCCTTCCCATAAACATTTAGTATTGGGAAGGACTCTTACCTATATTTTGCCCTGACATTTGGTCCCCAGAGATATTACTGCCAGAGGGTTAACTTCTTGACAATGTATTTTATTATAGAACTCAAGGAATGGCCTATACTTTGGAAAACTCAGTATGCATTATTTTGGTTTTTTTTAAGTAATCAGTTGATAGAACAATATATATGGAGACAAACAATTAGTACCATCTACAAATTAATCATCCTTATTGAGCATTTGAGCATTAACTAGTTTTCAGATAACTCTGTGTCTTAATTGTCTCAAATCTCCAATGTACAAGGATAATTCTCTATCTCATATATCCTTTTACAGCTCTCTTTTTTTATTCAACAACCCTGCAAACAGTCTTACAGGTTTACATAACTGAATGCATACACACAGAAAAATATGTTTGAGAGAGACCAGTATGCTCATTAATGAAATGTGCATGAAGATGTTTTTTTAAATAATGTTGAATGGGAGCTGCAATGTTTCAAAGACATCAGAAGCAGTTAGAAAGCCTATGTGAATTGATGAAGCTCTTTGTGCTAAAATATGTGTCAAGATAGAATAGTCACACTGACAGAGTTTTAAAAACTATACTGCCTTGTCATTTTAAATATTGCTTTGACATTTTTTAGTTTGACTTAATGATATTACTGGAAATTTGTTAACATTTTACACTTGGTCAGAAATTCACTTTTCTTTTTTCCTTAAATATGTGACTTTAAAGATTGTTCTTAAATTTTTTTTCTGGAGTCAAGGTCTCACTCTGTCATCCAAGCTGGGGTGCAGTGGCACAATCACGGCTCACCACAGCATTGACTTTCTAGGCTCAAGCGATCCTTCTGCCTCATTCTCCCAAGTAGCTAGAACTACAGTTACTACCACACCCAGCTCATTTTTGTAATTTTTTTAAAAATTCATTTTTTTTAACTTTTAAAGATGTGGGATACAATTCAGTGTTAGATACATAAGCGATCATCGTACAGGTGGAGTTTGGGCCTCAATTTTCTTTGTTTGTTTTTTTTTTACAGTCCTGTTTATAATAGCAAAAGACTAGAAACAACCAGGAAGTTGTAGAATCTTGGAGTAAATTGTACCCCGTCTGCAATATTGGAGTTTTGGGCAACTAATACACAGTGCTCTTTGCTGTTCCTCCTTAGATATGGAATAAATTTGGAAATAAGACCCAAGCAACACAGGGAAACAAAAATATTATCTTTATTTTATCTTTATTAATGATAAAGCAGCTTGATCACAATGGGTTCCTTTCTCTTACCCTTGAGTGAAACTGACTTACCTAATTACCTGTGCTACTGAGCAAACACCAGAAGACCCCTGGGGATAGGACAACACTCTATGCAATAATTCTGTTCAGGGAGCATACAGCAAAGAAGAGAATGCCCTTGTCTAAAGGCAGACTGGTTCCCAAAGAGATAAGTACCCAAAGACCTACTTAGTGCCTGCACAGTGCCTCCTCTCAAGTTCGGCAGTGGTTAAGTCATACCTTCCTTTCCTGGGGAGGAGGAAGAGAGGAGGTCAGCATAGAGAGAAAGCGGAAATGATCCATCCATATTTTCCCTCCTAGGAAATGGAGTGAAAATCACCCTCTCTATGAAAATCTAAGGAGTAGTACCCCATCTTTAAAATTTTAAACAAAGAAAAAAAATTTTTTAACTTTTTGTGGAGATTAAGTTCACTATGTTGCCCAGGCACTCTCGAACTCCTATACTCAAGCAATTCTTTTGCCTTGGCCTCCCAAAGTGCTGGGATTTGCAGACATGAGACACAACACTCAGTCCTCTTTCTAAAATTTGTATTGAGTTCACCTAAATTTACGAAAATAACTACAACAATAAAAAGAGCTAATATTGATTAAACATTGGCTATGTGCCAGGCACTGCTATATATGTGCCTGGCTCCTGACATTACCTACTTCTTAGAGGCTTCACAGGAACACAAACCCTTCCTCCTTTAATAAAGAGCTAAGTCTCCCCCAGGAAATAAATAAATAAATAAAATTTTTATAGAGTTATAAGATATGTACAATAATATAAAATATATACAATTTGTACATCTTGCACAAATCTTATATTTACAACTCTGTTAACCTACACATACACACACACACACACACACACACACACACACTCACCAGAATAATCACTACTCAGCTCAAGACATAGAACATTTTTGATACCCCAAAGAGATCCCTCTTTACATCGACACTTATACCACATTCCCAGTTGTAACTACTATTTTAAATCCTATCACTATAGATTTTGTTTTCTCATTATTGAACCTCATACAAATGGAATCATAAAGAATTTAGTTGGCTGGGCATGGTGGCTCATACCTGTAACCCTATCATTTTGGGAGGCCGAGGCAGGAAAATCGTTTGAGGCTAGGAGTTTGAGACCAGTCTGGGCAACACAGCAAGACATTGTCTCTACAAAAAATATTTTTTAAAAATAGCCAGGCATAGTGGTGCACGCCTGTAGTCCCAGCTACTCAGGAGACTGAAGCAGGAAGAATTTTTGAGCCCATGAGATGGAGGCTGCAGTGAGCCAAGATCATGCCACTGCACATTAGCCTGGGAAAAAGAGTAAGGCCTTGTCTCCAAAAAAACAAAAACAACTTTTGTATCTGACAGTGATGCACACTGTTGAGTAAACCAGTGGTTCATAATTTTTCATTTCAGAGTAATAGTCTACTGAATGAATATGCCACAATGTTGTTATTCGTTTTACTATTGATGGACACTTGAGTTATTTCTAATTTGAGGCTATTGTGAATTTAGTTGCTAAGAATACCCTTGTACACTTTCACACTCATTTTCTTGGGTATAAATATGAGTGCACTTGCTAGGTCATAGAATCAGCATTGTGTTTAGACTTAATAAATATTACCAGGCATGTTTCTCAAGTTCTTGAATCAGTCTCCTGGCAGCAATGTATGAGAGTTCCAGTTGTCTCACGTATAAATAAAATATAATACATATTTTATTTTAAAGACATGGAATACAATTTAAAAGTGTCTTTAATTGTAGGTAGGCGCTTAACAGTATCTCATTGAGATTTTAATTTGCATTTCTTTGAGAAACAATAGTACTGAGAATTTTGGAAATACTTACTGTCCACTTGGATATCCTTTTTTTAATTTTTAATTTTAAAGATGTGGGGTACAATTCGGGGTTAGGTATACAAATGTTTACTATGTAGGTACCCTTGGTGATGAGATGTTTTCCCCACCCTAGCAATTTTCCACTACTGCCAATCCCTTTCTTATAGTATTGTGGTAATTGTTCAAGGTCTGCTTATGAGTGAGAACATCTGTTCTTTGTTTCTGTGATAGATCACTGAGAATGATAGATTCTAAATCCATCCAAGTTGTTGCAAACTCCATATGTTTGGCCTTCTTTATGGCTGAAGACTATTCCATTGTGTATATGTACAACATTTTTTTAATCCGGTCCAGCTTTGATGGGTAGTACAGTTGGCTCTTGGATATAAGGAATAAGAATTTGTGAAATAAGAATTCAGTTCTGTTGCCCATTTTCTAATTTGCTGCATTCTTTATGTGCCTTATTGCATTTGTGATCCAACAGACTTCCCTCAAAAGCATGGAGGGAAATTGGAAAAAAGTTAACTTGAAATACATTTACTTTATGGCAAATTTGCTGAACGACACTAATTTATTTTATAAAAGATTTGTATGTATATGTGTAAGAGAGAACATGAAAGAGAGTGTGTACAATCTAAAAATAATTTGTTAAAGAGCTTGCATTATTGAACTATAATTATTTGTTTCTTCTAAAAGTCTATTCTGTCCTTATAAAAATAAAACGTATTCCCCATGACTTTCTGCCTTTTGTGTTTTACTTCTAGTGCCTGAGATCAAGACAAAGAATCTTGCTTTAGTAATTCATCATTATTTCCATTAGAACAAGTAAACTCTGCTATGTGACATTTTTGTTGGTACATTCTTGCCTTCACCAGATGTACACAAGATGCAAATATACACAATTTACAAAGTAAACTTTGCAAAAATGACTCATAGTTAAGTTTTGAAGTAATCATAACAGTAGTGCCAACATGAAAAACACTTAGTTCTTCAAAGTCCATTTATTTACATTATTTTAACCAAGACTAGCAATGATCTGTGACAAGGGTGAGGTGGGTATAGTACTTACAATGCACAATTAAAGAAAGTAAGATGTAAAAAGCTTAAATGGTTTTGTGTAAAGACAAGTTTCTCCATTTCAAGAGCACTGATACATATCAATAATGAGATATTGGACTCGCAACAAGCCATTTTCCTCTGCCATCTCAATTTACTTCATTGTTGAAATGACAGTGAATGTCCTCTCTGTACCTGCCCCCAGTCCTCACAGAACCCAATCGATGGACAATTGATCCAAGTATTTTCTTGAGTTAAATCCAACTATCTCAAAATAAGCGCAAGATTGAATATTCTTTGGTGGCTTGTGACATCAACTGAACAACTTGAGTGAATTACAGCTGCATGTCCCTTCTAGGGCTATCTATTATCTAATATGTCTTATTTAATTTTCGGTTTCAGGCAAGCAAATTGACCATGTATACTTGCTTGTGTCAGTAGCTAATTTTAGATCACTAATCTAATTGGAAATGGCATGCCCCTTTAGCTTGTCATGTAAAAATTCACGTTTTCTGATTAATGTGATTCATTTATATTAAATTTGACTTGACAGAATGGCAGCGTGTAATATGGGAGGCAAGTATGACAGGATTTCTCTCTCTCCCACTCAGTCACACTCTTTATAAATGATCCAGTCAAGGCATCAGCCTACAATGTTTTCCCTTTAATGTGAGGAATTTTGAACTCCTTTATTCTAATGTGGCTTCGTTGGTGTTTTCTCACAACCCTTATCAGAAAGGTGAAAGTTGTATCCATAGTCCTACAGTTCCATTCATTTATGGCAAATGGGAAAATTGCAATGATAGAACAGTTGCTTTTTTATTACTGTTGTTTTGTACCTGTGTTTATATTTGAACTGCTTGCAGGTTGGATAAAGCTGGAAACTCATTTTTAAAATGCAGTGTAAAGACAGTGGTAGGAATTGTGAAATATATAAGTGGATTGCAATTGAAAAATTAGTCTGGAAAGAGTAAGAACTGGTAAAATATGAACTGCAACTAAAAATAAGAAGAAATGCTTAAAAAGAAAAACCATATCAAGTTAGGAATTCTTGTTAATAAGCAAATACAACTTTACTTAAAATAATTATGACTTTTGAATACTCTATACCCTTCTCATTGATAATTTTTTTACTATGATAATTTAATTACTTATTCTCTGAGAAATCGAAGGTTTCCTTTTATCTATTTGTCTTTCTGTTGAGTAGGAAAGAAATGTTCTGCCTGTGTAGCATTGCTCAGATTTGGCCTTTAAAGTAACTATAGGACTCATATCTGTCTCTTCTCCATAACCACATTTCTTAAGACATTTCTATTTTTTCTTGAAGTAATTTTGTTCAGATTTTTGTCCTATTGACCTGTAGAATTATTGTCCTATTTAACTGAGGAAACCAGTAACCCACAGTACTTCATTGATAAAGCTACCTGTAGCATCCTTCACTACCAGACTTTTTTTTCTCTCTCTGAACTGGAAGAATTGTTGTCTCCAAGGACTCTTGGTCACTTCTTTTTCTCATGGTGCATGTTTTCTTTGTCTGACTTTAATTACCACCTATATGCTACCTCACTCCCTGATTTTTATCTCTTGCCTGAACCACTTTCTGTAACTCTAATATATCTACTTACAACCTTTCCATTCACCTTCCCACCCACATATCCCACTTCCTACCTGGATATATAGTGTACTGTAGGCACTGAGACTTAGTATATTCTGATTGAATTCGTTATTTCCGCTATCCCACATACTTCCTGTACTCTCCACTGACTGGATAGCTTCACTCAAATTCATAAAGAAAAAACAACTGGGCATTATCTTTGACTCCACGTTTTGCTTTTTCTCTTAACACTTCATTTACTGCCCTTAACTCCCTCTTTGACTCCTTTTTCATTCCCACTGTCAACTTACATGATTATTGCCAGAGTGTCCTCACTAGTCTCTGTCTATCTACTTTTTTCCACTTGAGTTTTTATACAACCTACAGCCATAATTCCCCTTCTGTAATGCAGATATTATATGTTATATGTATATTTAGTGTTCATCAGGCATCTAGCAGGAAAGAGGAAATGCAATAAATTGAAATAGTGAAGAGAATGAATGGGGAGAATCTTAACAGAACGTGGAAAAGGTTGAGGGAGTCAATGAGGAATACTGGGCACACAGGAACCAACAACAGGAAACTGAGAACATCACTAGACCTACTAGACCCAGGTAAAAGCTGAAACCAGGGAAGAGAGGCAGCCTCATAGGCATGTTGTCATACAGGGATCCAACTTCTGTCAGAAACATGATGCAAGTCTCTCTCTCTCTCTCTCCCTCTCTCTCTCTCTCTCTCTCTCCACCCCCACCCCAACATGTTCAGTGATTTCTTGATCATCCACTGGTCTACCTTCCCACCCCACCTTCTAGGACACAACTAGAGCTTACAATGGCAGGGAATTACGGAGGGATGAAGGTAAACCCAGAATAACCAGCACATTTTCTTAAAACTTATGACCGCGAGCATAAAATGCAAATTTCTTACAAAGTTCTTTAAAATCTTTTTTCTCCACTTCACCCTCACTAAGCAATGCCTATCCACTGACAAATTAAGATTCAGCTAAGCAACCATCGCCTATCCATCATTTTCTCAACTACATCTCACCCTTCCCAGAACATCTTTATGTCATATCTTCATTACCCTTATTTTCACATATTCTTTCCCCCTATGAAAATTCAGATTCTTTGAGAACAGGAGAGAATGCGGATTCTTTAAAAACAAGAGTCCTACTTGATTTAACTTTGAATCCTCAATATCTAGCACAGTGTCTGGGTCATAGTGACTAGTTGTTAAATTTTTGTGAATAAACATTTCCAGTTCTTCTGAAGAATAAATCTGAGTAAAATTCTGAATTTATTGGGGTATTCTCACTCAAAAGTATTTTACAAGAGATGTTTACAATATGTGAAAAGGGAAAATCCTTGTTATGGACTGAAATGTGTCCTCTCACACAAAATTCATATGTTGAAGATCTAAACCCCAGTACCTCAGACATGGCTATAATAGAAGGTAGGGTCTGGAAAGAGATAATTAAGCTTTAAAAAAAAATCATTAAGGTGGTAGATTATATTATAATATAATCTAACTGGTGTCCTTATAAGAAGAGGAGATTAGGGCACAGGCATATGTATAGAGAAAAGATCACATGATGACACATGGAGAAAGTGGCCATCTGTAAACCAAGGAGAGAGCCTCAGAAGAAGCCAACCCTGCTGATACCTTTATCTTGTACTTGTAATCTCCAGAACTGTAAGAAAAGAAATTTCTGTTAAGTCACTGAATCTGTGTACCTTGTTATGGCAGCCACAGCAAACTGAGACCATCCTAAAAGAGTAAATTGGGGTAAGTATAGTGATACTTAAAATAAGGAGAATGAGGGACATTTTATGGATATGAGTGGTTTTAAGAAGACTTAGAATTCTTGAATATAATATTTGCTTTGTGGGAAACAGAAAACTACCAAACACAGAAAAATTACAAAACCAATGAGTAAGTGATGAAATCAGAACTTGAACACAAATCTTCTGATTTAATATCTGATGGTTTTTTACGGTTCAAAACCAAAAAGTGTACTATAATTATCCATTGCACTTTACTACTAGTTACCTAAGCTGGAAGTGCTAAATGGAAACCAGAACATAAATATTCTGTAATATGGCTAATTGTTTTTAAACATCTAATGGGAATTTATTACTTAACATAAAATGGGGTGTTCCTTTGAGCATTCTTCACAATTGTGTATTTCCATGAAGGTAGCTGATCACTGTATTGTATAATTTCATGACAGTAATTGATGTACTAGTTGACCATCAGTGATTAGTGAAATGATTTCAACTGCATGATACTCAACAAAACAAAGTCAATACTTTGCTTAATACTAGCTAATATTGGTGTTTATTACACCATACCATTAAATGTTTTCTGTCCGATTGAGAATTTTGTCTTTAATATTTACCACCAGGCTTCGGAGTTGTCACTATTACTGGTGTGTGTGTGTGTGTGTGTGTGTGTGTGTGTGTGTGTGTGTGTGTGTGTGTGTTGACACAAACTAAGTGCTGGCTGCTTACCCTAATATTGGAAAATATATCTTCCTTGTATATTGGGCAAGTTGGAATTTGGTGCCTAGCACTATATTTACATATACAAGCTCAACAAGACACAGGGAACATATCTATTTTTTTTTTAAGTTTGGGTCACTGTGTCACCCAGGCTGGTTCCCCACAGTCCCAAACTTCTGCGCTCAAGGAATTCTCCCACCTCAGCCTTCCGAGTAGCTGGGACTACAGGTGCACATCACCATACCCTGCTAATTTTTAAACATTTTGTTGTAGAGACAAAGTCTTGCTATGTTTCTGAGACTGGTCTCAATCTCCTGGGTTCAAGCAATCTTCCCGCCATTGCCCAAAGTGCTCGATTACAGGTGCGAGCCACCACTCCTGGCCCCATCCATCTTTTTTTAAGTGTGGTCTTTGCACAAGATAGATTTCATATGCTATTAAAGTATCCATAATGAGGAGATCCAAAATGATAGCAAACATTCCAGAATTTAGACTCCATCCCTTCTTCACCATTCCTTTGCTATCGCTATAATCTATAATTTCACATCAGCCTGAGACTCCTACAGAAGTTTCATGGCTTGCTTTCCTGAGTCTGGTCTCCATCCAGCCAGTTTGTCTTAACTGTCATTAATGGGAGTGATTTTTCTTAAAAACTACTGCAATTATGCCACTTTCCTGCTTGACAAATGTCTTCCCACATAGAAGCTAACTACTTCCGCTTCAGTGCAAGTTTTTCCATAATCATAATAATTATACTAGTATTCACAAGTTCACGTTTGTATTCAATCCTCAACAAACATGTAATTTTATAGATGGGAGAACTGATCCTTAGGGTGGGTGATAACTTACAAAAGATCACAGATATCCTGTATTTGGCAAAGTCTGGGTGTAACTTCAGGTTGTTAGGGCCTAAGCACTGTCATGTACTCTTTCGGCCAAGTCATATGGCCCCATATTTACCTTGCCAAAACATTATTTCTTGTTCTTTCTTTTTTTTTTTTTTTGAATCAGGATTTCACTCTGTTGCCCATGCTGAAGTGCAGTGCCACGATCATGGCTCATAGCAGTCTCAACCTCCTGGGCTCAGGTGATCTTTCATCTCAGCCTCCACAGTAGCTGGGACTATAGGCACATGCCACCATGCCCGGGTATTTTTTTAATTTTTTGTAGAATCGAGGTTTTGCTATGTTGCCCAGGCTGGTCTCAAACTCCTGGGCTCAAGCAGCCCTCCTGCCTTGACCTCCCAAAGTTCTGGGATTACTAATGTGGGTCACAGCGCCTAGCCATCTCATTACTTTTCTACACATAAATTAGCATTGGTCATTCTGATTTCCACACTGTCTCCATAAATTTAACATGCTTATATTTTTGTTCATCATTGTTCTTTATTGGAACACTTTTTCTTTTTCCTTTAGAGGATTAAAATTCCTCAAGTCTTCCAGAGCAACACAAACCGCATCTCCTCTGTCTTCATTGATCTCCCTCTCCTTTCAATTTTTGTAGCATATCATAATGCAATTCCCAATATTAAGAGACTTGTCATCATTATCTCATGGATGTTAAGCAGTCTTACCAGACCATACTGTGAGCTGCTCGAAGGCATACATCATGCTTTATATGTCTTCAGTATGCCTTGGCACAGTCGTAAGCCCATTGTAAGTGACAATAAATTCTGGTTGTTTAACTATTTGCTTTGGATGAGCGTCTCTTTTTGACGTTTTCTCAATGAAAATAAAAAGGATTTCTTTAAAGGGTGTGACTGAAATTTAGCCATTGCATTTTAGTTTTGCAATGTAATAACAATAATTTTTATTAGGTTATTTTTTTTCATTCAATGCAAATCATGGGAAATAAGAAATTGCTTTAACTCTAAAAATTGACCTTCCATATGACCCTGCAATCTCCCTACTGGGAATATACCCTGA